>NW_027078017.1:0-263086 GCF_963930625.1 Muntiacus reevesi
TCGTGGCCTAGACCAGTATTGGGCACAGTATGGAATAAGGACTACCTGGCTCATAATGACCTGAAGTACTGTTTGAAATCCAGATTGTTAACTCTCCCACAAGGCAAGGAAATTAGGAGTGATGGGGCCAGAATTATGCCGTTTTCATGATCAGTAACTAGTGGTTATTTCCAGTCTAACCTGAAAGCAATTTGGTCTCTTTTCTTTCAGGGTCTTATGCTTCCTTTGGTCTTAGAGCTTCAAACTGAGGAGGGGGAGGGGCAAGGGTTCTGAAAGAGGAGGGGATCCAGGCAAGGAAACAGTGTTGCCTTTGAACATTTTAAAAATAGTTTATTCTGGGGAAATGGTTCAAGAGAACAAAAGAAGGTGGGTCAGATTTTAGGAGAAGTGATGACATTTTGTGAGAAAATAGCAGTTGAAGGAAAAAGCAAACTGAAATACAGCATGAGTTTAAACAGTTGATGATAGAGACAGAAGTAGGAGCATCATGCCTACAGAGAGGGAAATACAGTTCTACCATTCTGTTGTCCCCAGGACCGAGCAGAACTTAGTTAATTTAACTTACTGGTTTTCAACCCATAGCATCAACCTGTAAATAAAACACAGGACACTTTGTTGTGTTTGCATAACAAATTATAAATATTATCATCACAGGTAAAGCAAACATGCTATTGCCCAAAGGTGAGCTGTACAAGGGGAAAGACAGAACTGGGGGCACAAGCAGTCTCAGGCATAAAGAAAATGATGAGATTAGAGTGAAAGTGAGTACTGTAGCTATGTCCTATAGCTAGTATTTCTTGAGAGCTTCCGTGTGTTGGACATTGAAGGCTGCAGATGTGTTATTATTTGCATCATCACGAGCAACTCCACGCAGTGGTGGTTATCATCCAGTTCCTCATCATACAGGTGAGGAAACAGAGGCCCAGGAAGGTTGAGTAAATTGCTCAGGATTGCAGAGCTAATAATATACTGAAGAACAAAGCTTCCAAGCCAAGTGGTCCATCTCCAGAACCAAGGCTTTTAGCCACTAGACTACTACTTCTCCCTTCAATAAAAGCCAGCAAAAATTGCATGGCATTACAGAAGAGAGGCAGCAGAAGTGATGAAATGAATATGATGTATTGGAGGGAAGAGGGATGAGAAGTAGTGGGGGTAGGAGTTTATCTTCCTGCCTCATGCTAGGGTGCTAAAATGGATCTACAATGGATACAGCAGATAAACATAATGTCTAGAATTATGGGGGCAACATTCCTGTGGCCAAAAACTGTCTCTGGAGAGGGGAACTGGGGTTAGAAAAGTTGAATTTCTGTATTTGAGATGCTATCATGTCCACATAGTATTTTCATAACAATATTTCCATTTATTTAGATGAAGCTTCAACTGTGTAAATGCATTAAAACATGAAATTCAAAATCATCTTTATATCTCATACATTTGCTAAGTGCTTGCCTTATCAGAATTGTTGTTTTCAGCTTTGAAGGATTTTTGTTTTTTAATGAAAAGCATTATAAATTTTAAAAGTTAAAAATTGTCCCTGGTGATGTTGTCCTGCATGGCCGAGAGAAGGTGTGGAACTATTAGAAGCAAACTGTATTTCAACCCTGCTTCTGGTAGGGAAGGAGAGTGTCTGAAGTCAGGCAACAGGAGCTTTGATCCTCTGGAGTCGGAAGGAACAACTTGGAGTAAATGAATCAGGCGGCAGGGTGCCGGGAGGAGGCTGTCGGCCTCTCTGTGATGGTGTTCTTTGTTTTGCAGGACTAATCTCAGAAATGTTGTATTAGGCTCAGTGCTGTGCATTTTTAGGCTGCAGTATTTTTCCATCTGTATACTTCATGAAAGCAAGCACTTTTATGCTCCCTTTAAAATGGGAATCTCCTATTTGAATTGCCTGGTGAGGACATTTGAAGTAATTCATTAAGCATACATATGCATGCTCTATCTCCATCTATGTAGCTATCAGTTATCCTTTCCCTACTCACCTGCCTGTATTAGTCTGCTCAGGCTGCTATAACAGAATAGCATAGACTAAGTGGCTTAAACAAGAGACATTTCACACTTCTGGGAAGTCTTAAGAGCAAGGCAGAAACACTTCCAGGTGAGTCCTCCATTTTTGGCTTGTAGATGGCCATCTCCTTGCTGTGTCCTCCTCACATGGTGGAGAGAGAAAGCTTTCGTGTTTTTTCTGTTTCTTATAAGAGCTAATCCTATCATGACAGCTCTACCCTCATGGCCTCTTCTAAACCTAGTTACCTCCTAAAAACTCCATCTCCTAATTCCATCACACATAAGGGGATAGGGCTTCAATATATGAATCTGTGGAGGGGGACAAAAAAATTGTCTTAACTCTCTATATCTGTCTGTCTATCTGTCTTTATGTGTAGAATAATAACAGTGGCTTATAATTCATTTCCCTGTGTTATTTTATCCTTCCAAAACTCGTGTGAGGTAAATTGGCCATAGGAAAATCACTGATTTCACTGAAACGTTTGAAGGTTGGATTAACTTTGTGATCACACAATCAATAAATGATGATGCCACAATTCAATCCACATCTTCTCCACCCTCCTTTCCTCTTCTCTTCTCCCTTCCCACTTTCTGACTTTCTTCCAGCCGCATTATTTACTAGCTTTTCCCTTAGGACATTGGTGTCCTTCTTCTGGGCCTTGCAGAGGTTATTCCCATTATCTGGAATGCTTTTTCCTCAGATATCTGACTCAGTTCCCTCCCGCTACACTGTTCAAACTCCACCTTCCCAGTAAGACTTATCCTGTTCTACTGTTTAACTGGAACACCTTGTTTCTCTGCCCATACACTGCTCAATCTCTGTTGCGTTTGTTACTAGGCTTCCCTGGAGGCTCAGTCAGTAAAGAATCCACCTGTAATGCAGGAGACCTGGCCCGATCTCTGGGTCAGGAAGACCCCCTGGAGAAGGAAATGGCAACCCACTCCAGTATCCTTGCCTGGAAAATCCTGTGGACAGAGGAGCCTACAGGTGGGCTACAGTCCCTGGGGTTGCAAAGAGTCTGACACAACTTAGCAACTAAACCACACCACCAGCTTGTCAGATAATTTACACTGATTTCTGTTCTCCCCTCTGACTACAGGATAGGCTACAGAGAGTCAGGAGTTTTGCCTTTATTGAACCTCCTGGAGGCCCAGCAAAACTCTAGGGTCTGCTAGAACTGGACACAGTTATACCTCTTATGTTTGGTATTTTAGCAGCCTATCTCAGAGCCAAGCCAGTTATTGAAGAGAATCTTTTCTGATACTTTAAGCAGTATGATCAACTTGAAGTAAACTTAAATTTTCAACAATTACAGAGCAGGCATGGACTCTTCCTTTGTTTCTCCAGACACATGAACCTGGATACAAAGTCCATCCTCTCTGGGTGAAGTGGGAACATACAGAGATGACTGGCCTAAGTTTCAATTGGATCAAAAGATGCACAAAAGAGACATTTAAACGTTTTCAAAAACGAAAACCATCAAGTGTGTTTCCTCTTCACACATCAGGGATTGTCTGGCCTCTGGTGTGGTTCGAGTGGTGCAGGGGGAGAGAGAGAGACATAGAGAAGTAAGGATGAGCTGCCCTGTCTCTGCCTCCTCTGGACCTTAGTTCTTCCTGGACTGTCACTCCTTACACTCAAAGCAGATTTCAGAAGTCAGCACACATGGTCATAATGTATGCCTAGCTCCACAACCCAGTCACTGGGACCCAGAAAATTTTGCAACCTTAAGTCTGCCTCAACACATCATGACTCATATATATCAATGGGTAAAGACACACAAACAGTAGTAGATTAACAGGAATAAGTTTTTACTTATATATAAATTACCTATATACATATTTGTCCATAAAGCTGGGAAAGATAAGTGTCCATTGAGGCAAATGGGTAGGGGGAGAGGAAGCAGCTAAAGACAGCTGTAGAACTTGCCAGTTCCAAGTGTAGGGAAAATATCCAGAAGTTTGGGTCGGCCAAGTTTACAGTCAAACCAGGGATGGCATAGTGGATGATACATGCAGATTACTTTCCATCCTCCACATGGAACTTCTCAATTCTGGTATGTAGTTCTGAACTGGGCTCAGATACTTCTCAGCCTGCACGACACACACACCCACCTTCCTCACCCATGCACATACAACACACACCTACTCGTGCATATCGCTGAGCGTGTGGTCCTTTGGCTCATTGCTGCTAAAGGCAACATCGTGCTCCTCCAAAGTCAGAGGGGTGCCCTGAGTTGGGGTCCCAGGAGTTCTGAGTGCAGACATTCCTCTCTAAATATATATGGTGCTATCCCCCATCGTACTACGTGGGTTTGGGCTGGGGAGGCCTGGGTGCTTTGTGTGAATGGGACAGCAGAAGTGTACCCAGTCACAGCGGGTGAGGTGCTGGCCCCCGTCACCCGCTCTGTGCTTTGCATATATGAGTTCCGAGCCCAGTGGCAGGTGCTGACACTGGGGCCTCCCATCCGAGATGAGATGTGGCTCCTTCCATGTGTTCACCCATGGTGTATTGGCCAGGTGGGTCCCAGTTGTACTGATGGGAAGTGTGGCTACCAGGTCCTCCATTCCTGGGAATGATGACGTTCCCTCCTATACCACCACCACTTGGATCTTGGACAGGTGGACCCCTTGTGTTTGGAAGTCAGGTGGAACTTCTAGTGGGTTTCAAGCCAGGGGTGGGTCTCACAGTTGCAGATCCAATGGATGCAGTGTTGTTCTAGTGAAAAGTTGAAATTGACTTGTCCCTTGACACAAATTTCTTCTTCATGGTGATGGGATTTGTAACTGTAGATTGTCTACACTCATGTGGGTCCTGGGTGCAGTGATGGGAAGTGGTAACACCCCGACCTCTAACCATAAGGATGGTGGTTTCCCCTGCCGTGACTCTACCACCTGGACTTGGCTGAAGGAGACCCCAGGCGTTTGGATTCAAGTTGGAACCAGATATGTGCCCGGATGCTGGGATGGGGGCTTGCTGTTCCTACTGCAGCAGCCAGCTGCAATGAGATGAGCCCAAGGTGATCTGGCCACAGTAGGAACACAGGTGGTGCTGGGTGTCCCACACAGTTCTGTGCAAAAGTGAGGTGGGCCAGATGCTTCTGAATAAGTGAGGCCTAGGGCATTCACACCAACCCAAAACTCCCACCAGCCATAGAGGCTGCAGCCCCATCAACAGTGGGCCTCATGTGGTACTAGCAAGACAACAAGCTACTGTCTCCAGGACTGGGCACTGTGGTATCCATTCCAAAACCAGAAGTAGCAGATACATCCCTGGGGAAAATACCTGAGCTGTAGACAGAGGGCGGCTGCATGTTGATGGTGGTGGTGGAAGACAGGGGATCTGGTAAACCCGAATCCATTATCCTTCCTCTGGGTGGCTGGACTGCAGAAGAGGTTAGCTTTTCATCTTGTGCTAGGGCTAATGGGTTTCCCAGTGGAATAGACTTGTTAGGCTTCTTCCTGTTGTTGGCCCCAGATGTGGGTTCAATGGTGAGTTCTGGGTTTCAAGCTTCACTTGAAACATGGGTACCTCTGTTGACCACGTCCACAGGTAAATAAGTCGAGGCTCGGGTCCAGGCATCGCTGCCACTGGGTGCTGTGTTCTCAGAACCAGGAAGAGCCATGTGGTATGAGTAGTGGTTGTCCTTGGAGTCAGAGGTAGACTAGAAAGTAAAGTCTGAGGAGGAGGTGCATCCATAGCTTTGATGTCAAAGACTGGTTTGACATCTGTAGAGATGCTGACTGCTGAAGCATAGATAACTGCCGAAGCCATAGGTGGGGGGCTGGGGGAGGCAGGAGCCGAAGCCATAGATGGGGGTTTGGGGAAAACAGGAGCTGAAGCAATAGATGGGGGGCTGGGGGAGGCAGGACCTAAAGCCATAATTTGGGGACTGAGGGAAAGAGCCAAAGCCCTAGAGAGGGGGCCAGGGAAGACAGGACCAAAAGCTGTAGATGGGGGGCTAGGGGAGAGAGTGGGCAGAACCCTAGATGGAGGGATGGGGAAGACACTGGCTGGAGTCCTACACAGTGGGGCCGGGGAAGACAGGACCCAAGGCCGTAGATGGGGTTCCAAGGGAGACATTAACCAGAGTCCCAGGTGGGGGCCCGGGGAAGGCGCCAGCCGGAGCCCCAGATGAGGGCCCGGGAAAGGTAGCAGCCTGACCCCCAGGTGGGGGCCCGGGGAAGACGAGAGCCTGACCCCCAGGTGGGGGCCCGGGAAAGGCAGCAGCCTGATACCCAGGTGGTGGCCCGGGAAAGGCGGCAGCCTGACTCCGAGTGGGGGCCCGGGGAAGGCGGCAGCCGGAGCCCCAGATGAGGGCCCGGGAAAGGCGGCAGCCTGACTCCGAGTGGGGGCCCGGGGAAGGCGCCAGCCGGAGCCCCAGATGAGGGCCCAGGAAAGGCAGCAGCCTGACCCCCAGGTGGGGGCCCGGGGAAGGCGGCAGCCGGAACCCCAGATGAGGGCCTGGGAAAGGCAGCAGCCTGATACCCAGGTGGGGGCCCGGGGAAGCGGCAGCCGGAGCCCCAGGTGGGGGCCCGGGAAAGGCGGCAGCCTGACTCCGAGTGGGGGCCCGGGGAAGACGACAGCCTGACCCCCAGGTGGGGGCCCGGGGAAGGCGCCAGCCGGAGCCCCAGATGAGGGCCTGGGAAAGGCAGCAGCCTGACCCCCAGGTGGGGGCCCGGGGAAGGCGGCAGCCGGAGCCCCAGGTGGGGGCCCGGGGAAGGCGGCAGCCGGAGCCCCAGATGGGGGCCCGGGAAAGGCGGCAGCCTGACCCCCAGGTGGGGGCCCGGGAAAGGTGGCAGCCTGACCTCCGGGTGTGGGCCCGCGGAAGACGACAGCCTGACCCCCAGGTGGGGGCCCGGGGAAGATGGCAGTCGGAGCCCCAGATGAGGGCCCGGGAAAGGCGGCAGCCTGATATCCAGGTGATGGCCCGGGGAAGACGGCAGCCGGAGCCCCAGATGAGGGCCCGGGAAAGGCGGCAGCCTGATAACCATGTGGGGGCCCAGGGAAGGCGGCAGCCGGAGCCCCAGATGAGGGCTCGGGAATGGCGGCAGCCTGACCTCCGGGTGGGGGCCCGGGGAAGACAGCAGCCGGAGCCCCAGATGGGGGCTTGGGAAAAACAGAGGCTCTCTGCTGCCCATCAGTGGCTGCAGATGTAGGGTGAGGGTTGGTTTGGGAGTGAAAGGCATAGTTAAAGATTGAAGCAGGGCAGGAGACCGTCGGCACAAATGGCGCTGGTGGTGTCTGGTCTCCCTGCAGTGCGTGTCTGCTCCACCCCAATACCTGGGGGAGACTGAAAGGTTACAGCATGAGCCGGGGGAGTAGTGTCCATGTCAGTGACGTCCTGATCTGAAGGAGACAGGAAGGTTACACTTGGAGATGCTGTGACTGTGGTGGTAAAAGGGACTCCAGTAGAAGTTGTAGCAGGGGGAGCGATGGGGCGGTCTGGAAGAGGGGTGAGTAAGTATGAGGGAGGGGGAGAATCTACACACATGGGTGTTGGGGATTCATTTTTGTCGGAGGGTGGCTGGAAGGGGAGGGTTGGGGTGCTCAGGGGTGTGGAGAGGTCAGAAATAGAAGGTGGTGTTGCTCTGACTGCACACGCAGTGCCCGCATCCTCCTTGAGGGCAGTTCCCACAGTGGGATTGGAAACTGGAGGCAGAGCATCTGCAGGACTAGCAGAATGAGAGTCCACGGGGGCTGTGTGTCTTGCCACCCGATCCACATAAGGTGTCAGGCAAGGTGGAAGGCCAGCCAGATTGGGGAATCTGGAGGACAGGTCGGCCAAGTTGGTGGTGGTAGGAGGGACCTGCAACGTGTGACTGACCGGAGGCAGGGAGCCTGTGGTCCCTGGGGCAGGCGGGGCGGCGCTGCGGCGTCGCATGGCCTGCCTTGGATCCCTCAGGATTCTGTTCCTCTGACGGTCCCTGTTTTGTTTCAGGGTGCCCCGGGTTTTGGCGCGAGTCATGGCTGGAAGCTTCGGAGGCGGGGGAAGGTCACTGCGACCCCAGAGCAGCGGCAGCGGGGGCGGCAGTGGCGGCAGCGGGGGCGGCAGTGGCAGAAAAAGCGGCGGGGGCATCGTCCTCTTGCGGGGGCGCCCACTGCCGGCGGCTCCCAGGGGAGAAGAGCTTCTCCGCGGGGTGTCTGAAGGTGGCTCACGCTGCAGCGCCTTCCCGGACATCGGTGACTCTGGGCAGCCGGGTTGGTGGTCTTCACCCAGCACCACTTCTCCTGGCCTCTCGGGCAGCAGGCTGCAGCGCGGACTTGGGGCAGAGAGCACCGTGGCCAGGGGGCCAGGCTGCGAGGGAGGCCGGCCGTCTCCAGCAGTGCCGTCTGAGCAGATGGCGGGGCTTTGGGAGGAAGGCTTCGTCCGAGACACCTGGGCTTTCTCACTGAAGTTGCCTCCTGGGTGCCCCGGAAGGAGGTTTGGAGGCTCGGGAGGGCAGTGGAGGGGCGGGAGGAGCCCGCCGGTCTCCTGGGGCCTAGGTGTCATTGTCATAGCCCCGCTGCGGTCCGGACTCATCTTTCCGTTGTCCTCTCCTTCGGCCTCTGTGTGACCTTCCTCCTCTGTCACGCCTTCCCTTTGATCTTCCTGGACCATGGCCTTACTCTCCTTTGCGCGAGGAAGTGGGCGGTGACTGGTTGGTACCGGCTTCCCAGCCTTGGCTACCTGAACAGGTAGCTCAGGGAGTGAACGCAGGAGAGTAATTTTGCGCCCCGGTGGAGGAATTCTGACGGTTCTCGAAGGTCCGAACATCATGGAATTACGAGTGGACAGGACGGGCTGCTGCTTCGGCCGCTCCCTCAAGTTCGCCAGGGGTAGCCCGCCCACACGGGAGTACCCAGCCTGCTGGATTGGGTACCACCTTTTCGGCATGCTGTAAAACCCGGACGATGAGGGCACTGGATCCTGGTTGAGCAGCCTGCGACCAGGTTGTAAAGCAGGAGCTGGGGCGGCGGGGTGACCCCGGCCAGATGTGGTGGCACCCCGAGGGCGCAAAACCAGCGAGCGCCGGCCCAGCGGGCGCCGGCGGCGGAGCCCAGAAAGAAGTTTACACAGTAAATCGCCCGTATTGTGCGCCAAATAACCCGAGAATAGAATGTGAAACTGCGAGAGCGTCTCCCTAGCTTCTTACTCCTCTCGCGGTCAAACACGCCCTGGAGAGAGGAGGACTCAGCCTGGCAATTGTGACGCATCCATGGTATACGTGTCACAGAGAAACTGCAAATTCCGGGGCAAAGGGCGGGGCCCAGTGCACGACCCCTCCCGGGCTCTCTAGCCGCTGAGACCTCCCACTGTGGGTGGCAGGTGTTTGGCACCAGATGGGCCACCGTGCAGAGACTCTTCAGGACCGTGGGGGCCTCCTTCTCCAGAGCTCATCCCATCTAGCTCCTCATCATGCAGCCCCCTTGGTGCCTGCGTGTGTATCTGCCGGCCCTTCCCTGCCTGGGTCTCAGAGACCTGTGCAAAGCTGACTGCAGGAGCCACCCACCCTCCCGGGGGTGGTCCAGCACCTGTGGGGACCTCTCCAGCTTCTCTGCGAGGCCAGGAGCCAGGAGCAGCTTCTCCGCCGCGGCTCCTCTGCCATCATCACCAGCCGGAATGCAGAGCCCTCACCTGGCCAGGTGCTGCACCCCACCACGTCCTTTTCTGGCGGGTAAGCCTCTTTCTTCACTTCTTTTTAGAAATTTGGTACAACAGTTAAATCTTAGACTGTTCTTCAGGGTGTGCAGATGGTAATGGCTTAGCCAGGATGTGACCCAAACCTGCTCTGGGCTGTGGTGCCTCCCCGCCATACATGCTTCACGTGTTACTGTTCTTTTCTTGTCCTCCTTATGGCACTTAGCCCTAAGTGTCATACCTATAATGAGTCTATATCCTACCCTGTAGGTTTTCTTTTGCTCAATTCATGAATTGATCACCTGCTGCGTTGGGTTCTGATCTCAGAAGAGGCAGGTTAAGGACCACCAGTTGTCAGCATAGCACCAGCGGAGGTTTTCCCTTTGGTATAGTTTGAAGGATCCAGATATGTAAAGATGATAGTCTAGATAAATCATGGGCTTTCCTGAAAGAAATTTACCAGTGCATTATTCTGTATGGATTAGAAGCCTGTTTCTGTGGCCTTCCTGGAGTGTGTTCAGTAAGGCAGCTCATTCATGTTGAGAAAGCAAACACATCACTTATTGCAGCTTCATAGTGGAGCCCTGTGTCAGCTTCAGTCAGTCAGTACAGTTTGGTCACTGTGAGCATGTCAGCTGGGTCCACTCTTTACTACCATATATAATTCTAAAGATTCTTATGCCCAGGAGAGAAGTCACACTCTTGGGTGTCTAGGACAAGGGAGACATGTTATTATTCACAAGGTAGAAGCTTCAAAAGAATAGGATAGGACTGAAAACTCCTAGTCTAACATGGCTTTATCGAGTTTGAATCTTGTTTCTTTGGCTTACTTCATTGGAGTGTTTTCTTTCTCCTGGGCTGACATTGTGTGTTACACAGCAGGCATGTGACATGTAGAGGTTTCAGAACCCAGAATTGTATTGATCAGTGAAACTTTATTTATATATTTTAGTTTAAAATCTGTTTAAAATAACACTGGACATAATTCATATATTATAAATTAGTTTGCCCTCTGCTCTTGAGATTCTTTTTATAGTATGTCAGAGTAAATTTGGACTTCCATCCCCAAGAAGATTTGAGATTGGAGGACACAAAAGGTTTTTCTCAGACCTAAATTATGTCTGAAAAAAGCGAGAAATATCATAAGCCCTATCTGACCTCTCTAGGAGCAGAAATGATTTACAGCTGTGGCATTTAACCATAATTCCTTGATCTCATTTGAGAAGAGTTCAGTAAGGAACAATCTCTTCATTTTTGTTTCTTCCTTATTTTCTTGTCTTGCTTACCAACAATCCATTGTAATCCATGGATTGATATGGCAGCAGGCTGAGTGGTCTCTGGAGCTCATACAAGTAACTTTTTTCCCTAAAATAACTTTAATTTCCTTGTTTTTCAGCTCCTCTTCTTTCCTTGCCCTTTGCTATAACCAGAACTCACTGAAAGCTAACTGGCTTTGTGCAGACCCTCCTTAGGACAGTCTTTCCTTAGTTATTTTATTCATCACTCGGTTTCATTTTTTGCCTTCTCGAAATATGTTGAAATCTTTCTGTAGTTGATGACTTCCACAACCTCTTGGCTTTTACTGGCTTATTAATTTTGGTATTTCTACACTTTTATTTAAGTATGGTTTTGGACAGTCTTTCCTTAGTTATTTTATTCATCACTCGGTTTCATTTTTTGCCTTCTCGAAATATGTTGAAATCTTTCTGTAGTTGATGACTTCCACAACCTCTTGGCTTTTACTGGCTTATTAATTTTGGTATTTCTACACTTTTATTTAAGTATGGTTTCAGAAGGAACATAAAGTAAATGTGTCCTAGTCTGCCATCTTGAGCTGAAAATCCCTGTCAGTTTTAGCATCCAGCATTCCCATGGGGTGGGGCGGGGACCTTGGCATTAATAGGTGTAACACTCAAGATTTCAGCTTTTCTTGGGCAGTCACTAAGGACATAGTATGTGGTAATTTCTAATGGGAAAATAATAACTATTTCATGGAATTTATTTGAGGATTACATTAGATAATGAACATACAAATGCTTTCTAAAGTTTCAAAGTCCATAAAAATGTTTCTTGTTATTGATTTGGTGCTACTTCAGTTTTACTTGACAGTGATTCATGACCTTGCTTATGTGAGAAGATGCCTTCTGAAACAATTATGATCATTTAAAATATTTGTTTATTTTAAATGTTTACTTGTGTAAGGAGCTGTGCAGAATGAACTGGGCATCCCCTGCCCCCTAGTGGCTAAAAAGCTGCACACAAAACACTTTTAACATTTCCAGAGTGACTTGGAAAGGGCTGAGAGCTGGGAGACGCCGCTCTAAGGGACTTGCGTTTGTGTACTGCAGTCTGTAATTGCCTGTGCCGAAAGTTTTAGCCCCTCTTTTTTTTCTGGCATGTTATCTAAAGCTGGCTAATTAGCATTCTTAAGAGTAGATCATTTGTTACTTTGAATTAGGTGTGTTTTGTTCAAGGACAAGTTAACATATGTCAAGTCATGCTGAATGTAGATTCTCATTTTCATACAAAATAATGAATATCTAAAACACTTGGAATTTGTGTTTTAAAGCGTGTCCTGTGAATTGTTGAAAATCAGTAACTTTGTTTCGAGGTTTATTTAAGGGTAAAATTATTTTTTTCATTTTATCTCTCGATCTCAAGATTTATGTAAAATCCCATATGCTGAGTCTGTTCTTTCCAGAAAGTGAACTGAAACATTTATCTAGAAAGCATCTCAGTTCTGACCTCCTGGTCTTTTGTTTTGAAGCAGGAAGACAGCTGAAATTTTTGTAGTTTTACACAGCCATGATGTTGTTCTTACTATACAGATATTGAGAAAGTTTCTATTAGCTGATCCTTAGAAATTTTATAAACACATGTGAAAAATTTTTACAGAGAGAAATGGAAAGTTCAGTTAATATTTTCATTGCCCAAAATAAATTATGAATTGTAGATGCATTTTTAAAATTTCAATTGAAAGTTATTTGGAGGAAAACACAAAACATAACAAAGATAGAAAGAACAAAAATAACAGAAGAAGGTGTTACCTGGAAAAAAAAGGAAAGCAAATTGTTCCTCATGTGTCCTGAATTATAAGCATTATTGTATTAGAGCAACAGTTATCTCAGGTAGAGAAAAAAAAAGGTTAGGCTTGTACACGTGTTTCGTTTCCGGTTGTATATTTGTTTTATAGTTTAATTATGTTTTGGGAAAGTGTGACTAAGGCCTGTTTTAACACAAGTCAATAAATTAGACTGCATGCTTTTGTTATAATAGACATGTTAACATATGCGGTTCTTCATAAAATAAGTTTTTTTTCATATATTTTGAATCATTTTTTTCCTATTTTTCAGCCTCTAAATGTGACCTGTGCTTATAACTGACCTTACCTGTAAGTACAATGCTGTTGTCCTTCCTAGTTTTTTACTACTTTATTTTTAATTTTTACCCTCTTTTAAGAATCTGTTCCAAGTGGAGAAAATCAGAGTGTGACAGGAGGTGAGGAAGAGGCAGTGGATGAATGCCAAGAGTTAAATGCAAGAGAAGAGCGGGATATTGAGATAATGATGGAAGGCTGTGAATATGCAATTTCTAGCGCCGAGGCCTTTGCAGAAAGGTTGTCCAGAGAGCTGCAGGTGTTAGATGGGGTCAGCCTTTCTTGTAACGTGTGGCTAGTGATGTGTGGTAAGCTGAGGAGACTGGTGATGTTCATATTCTGCTGCCGCTGCCTTTGAGCCTAGACGGTGGGATCGTTGCTGTCTTTCCCTAGAAGCGCATCACCAGCTGCCTCCCTCTGTCTTTCACTGTTCTTGGTCCAGAGACAGAACCATTCCTATTAGGCCAGTGAAGGCAGTTGGCTGAGGTTCTGGATTTGGGGAGGTTCTTGATATGAAGTGATGGAAGTAGAAAGTAGCCAACCTGAAACCACCCTGGGGGTTGATTCCCCCAGCCTCTGGAACACTTCAGAATAGTTCAAGGCAAGAGAATAACATTTTTGTGGTTTGGGGGGAAAAAAATAGGTACAAGTTAGAAGGAGAGAGAGTGAGCTGAAAGAAGCGAATCCTTTACCCAAAGAGAGCAAAATAGTGTAGTGAAAACAGGAGAGCCAGGGCAAAAGGATGTTTGACGACTCCTCTGAACTGCTGTGGAATAGATGCTGTTTATTTGTATGCACATATCTGAGCTTGTACCTACATGTACATCTTTAGGAAGTAAAAAGCTACAAGTAGCACCTGTCTTATGAGAAAAATCTAAAATGAGAGTGTTTTGTGAGGGGGGTGTCGTTTTGTTAGGCAAAGTATGAATTTAAGAAAAACTCTGAGAATAAGGAATGTTTTTAAGACTTAAAAGAGTGTTGGCATTTTATACATGAAAGGTACAGAAGTTGTAAGGTTGAACTGAGGTCCAGAGATTACACCAATAGCCCAAGCTTACAAATTTGTAGAACTCTCTGGAAGTAAAGCCTAGAAGAGACTTCAAGATGTTGAAGTGAAAATTGTCCTGGATCAGTTCAAGTCACAGCTCTGCTGCTTAAGATTCAGTGGGTCAGAGCTCTGCTGCTTTACAGTTGGGCTGCACCTCCATGGGAGTTATTATGAATAGTATATAAAATAACATGTGAAATTTTAGCATCACCCATACAATGATATTATTTTAACTCTTTATCCAAATTTTTTCCTCATATCATGTTATCTGCCTTCTTAATGTGGCTTTGTGGTTTGTATTTTCTAGTTAATGTTGCCTCTGTGTTTCAAGTCATCATATTACTTTGCAGCTTAATTTTGGGTTTGAAAGCTTCCATATTTCAGGGAATTGAGAATCAATAGAGTCTTTAGAAAATATTAATAAGGGGTCGGTGGTTTGTTGCTACTTTGTCTGGAAAAAAAAAGTAGTTGCAAATGAAAGAGAAAAGAAAGAATATTGTAGAAGGAGCTATCTTATGGCAATAGACTCTTCCACATCCTATTAGTACCAATCATGCTACAGTTATAAATTAGTTCCATGTATCTGTTAAAGACTGGCATGCTACTGCTACCCTCTTAACTAAGGTATTAGCATAGGTGATTATTATGCTTTTGTTTAGGGTTTTACATAAATGTTGCAGATTATAGAAAATGTCTATAGTTGATAGAGCTGGAAGCAGCGTCAGAGATGGTATAACCTAACGGCACTAATGAGAGTCCACCATTGCTGATGATACATCATGGCGCATGCCCTAAATATGCGGTATTGAGATCTGGTCCCTAACCTCCACATAAGGGGACGTGTGCTTCCCTGAAATACTGTGTGAAAAAGTGGAGTGTAAACACAAAGCAGCCAATTAAAGTAGACGTGTAGATGTGTGTGTCAGCCTTTGTTGCCGCTGCTGCTGAGTCACGCTGCTGTCAAAGATTTATGGATATTTCATTTGAAGAATATGAAGTATTACTTCTCTTTTTAACTGTGTAGGCCAACATCCAGTCTATCATGGCCTCTGAAAAGCAAGTCAACATCCTAATGAAGTTACTGGATGAGCCTCTCAAGGAGGTGGATCAGATTGAATTGAAACTGAGCAGTTATGAGGAAATGCTCCAAAGTGTAAAAGAACAGATGGATCAGATCTCCGAAAGCAACCACCTCATTCATCTCAGTAACACTAATAACGTAAAACTCCTGTCTGAGATAGAGTTTCTTGTGGTAAGCATGGTTATAAACTACTAGCAACAATTAAAAAAAAAAAACAAAACTAATGATCTCTAAAGCCCATTTGCAAGTATTTTCTAGTTTCCTTAGGAGAGCAAGATTTAAAAATACTGAAGTTTCAAACACCCAGTAATAGGATTGCGTAGCATCTTACCTGTAAAC
Source organism: Muntiacus reevesi (assembly GCF_963930625.1). NCBI lineage: Eukaryota > Metazoa > Chordata > Mammalia > Artiodactyla > Cervidae > Muntiacus > Muntiacus reevesi. Next base: position 15,471 of record NW_027078017.1, read on the forward strand.
TTCCTAAGAGTACACAGACAAATGGTGTGTTTGTTTACTTTCCAGAGCCACATGGACCTGGCCAAAGGTCATATAAAGGCACTTCAGGAAGGAGATCTTTCTTCTTCCAGGGGCATTGAGGCCTGCACCAATGCTGCAGATGCCCTGCTGCAGTGCGTGAATGTAGCTCTTCGACCAGGTATGACCATAAAATCTGCCCAAGAACCTGGGACTAAGCTTCTGACTTAGTGTAAAGCTTTTGACAAGAAGTCCATGAGGCAGGTGGTTTAGGGTTAGATTATTAGCTATTGAAACAAGTTTCACTTACTCTCAAACATAATTTATATCGGCACGAAGAACTTGTTCATTTCAGTACCTTCTGATTGACCATCAGTGACTCTGCGTTAACACCAGCATTTTTCTTCAGCGCTGTTCACAGGACCTAGCACAAAGTAGATGCCGTAAGGCTTTGCTAGACCAGCGGTTCCTAAACTTGAGCTTGCATCGGGATCACGGCTAGGGGCCAGCGCAGAAGCAGTAGGTCCGCTCTGAGGCCTTAGAATCCATGTTTCTGACCGTTCCCAGGTGAGGCTGAGGCAAGACCGCAGCGTGAGGATCGCTGAGTTACACTGTTTTTCCCCCTTACCTTTCTTTTATAAACACACGCATAAACCAGCAAAAGGTTGAGTTCTTCAGAACTGAAATACGGCTTCTGTTATAAATGCACTCCTTAGACATCCGGGAGCTCTTTAACCCGTTGAATAAGCTGTCACGATTTCAGGCCATGACGTGCTTCTGGCAGTTGAGCAGCAGCAGCAGCAGCAGCAGCAGCAGCGTTTCAGTGATTTGCGAGAGAATTTTGCCCGGAGACTGGCCAGTCACCTCAACAATGTTTTTGTTCGACAGGTAATTTTATCTTATTATAGTACTGGCATGTTCCTGTAGCTTGAAATGAAATGGTCACAGAAAAAAAATTTTAATGTATTTAATTGGGAGCACAATATGTTCCTTTCTATATTTATTTGATTTTAATATTTTTAGATATGTATGTATTTGCTCATAGATGTTTTGGGGGCCTCAGTGGTCTCCTATGAAGACAGTTCCTTTTAGCCAAAATTCCCTAAGTTTTAAATAATTGTGCTTGCATGTTACATATACCCCATTTAGACAATCTTGTTTCTAAAAATAAGTCCAAACTTGTTACGTTTTTAATGTTTGGCCTGTTTTATTTTTCAGTATTTTCAAGTGAGAACAGGGACTTGATTCCATGTTTTCAGTATTTCATTGGCTCCATATACTTATAAATATGAGAAAAATGACTAACTCAATTGTAAATTCTAGTTGATTTAATCTTATAGAAAACCTTTATCTCTATTTCTATGTGGAAAGGGTGTTATAATTAAGGTTGTGGCAATGATATAAATGTTACTGTTAAGTATACCTTAGAGGGATTTGACTAGAAGGTGCTTTTTTTAATAAATAATAAATTAGACTTAATATTTCTTGAATAAATTAGGTGTCATAAATTAGATTTTGTGTATTTATGATCTCTTTAATAGGGATTTGGGGCCAAAAAAAAGTTGAGTGAAATTTTGTTCATCAAGAAATGCTGACTGATATTCCAGGTTCTTATTTTGTTTTCACTTTGTAGTATTCTGAAACAATTGTATTTACTCTATTTTATTTCTGATTAGTTTACTCAGGCCCTCCTTCAACTCTATAACAGGTCCTACTTTCTTTCCGTGCCTGTGAGTACATCAACTTTGGCTCCAGCTTCTCCGATTCTTTTTTTTCCCCTGTAAGGTTTACTAAGCTTAATAGCAGCAGAATCTTTATAGTTATAATTTACTGATTTGAGCTACCTGTTAACCATATTTGTGGCAGTTTTTTTAATGTCCCATAACAGAAAGTTTATTTAGATCCAAAGGCATTTAATCTCATTCTGCTTGCCTTTCTTTCTGTCATTCTTTCATTCACTCACTCACTCCTTTATTTGGAAGTCATTTGCCAAGTGATTAAAGATGCATTCCAGACATTTCATTGGAATAGATGAGAGGCTGATTCTTTGCTCTAGTTGCTCACGATCTAGAGAAGGGCGACAAACAGACTGAGGGAGGGTGTATGTTATGGTGGTACCATGGGAGTAAAGGAAGATCAGCTAACTAACCGTGCAAGGGGGAACCAGGGGAAGACTCTCTTAACATTCCACTTGACTTGAAAAGCTTCAGGAAAAAAGTAAACCTAGGAATCACATAGGAAATACTAATGCACATTTTTCTTACACTATTATTTCAATAATATCTATTTTTACACAATTCCCTAGTTTTTTTAAATTATCCTGTTGACAGGCTATAGTCCACATTTGTAAATGGTATGGAAAATACCAGTCAGTAAATGATAATCCTTTCTCCACCCTTAATTGTTTGTTATAACATGCTATTATTTGTGATTTTTGCTTCCTTGCCTTATAAACTAATGGCTTTGTTTAAAATGAATGCATCCCAGTTCTGAAAATCTAATATGCATTGTTACATGTGAGTAATGCATGTTAAAAACCAGAATGTTGCAACAACCTGGAATGTGCTGATGAAGATGAAAGACAGTGTCCCAAGTGCAGAAAAGAGATTTTCTGTGTGTTAAATTGAATACTTCGTGTCACCTAGCAAAGAGTTGGGAAACAAGGGGATTTCTGTTCCTGGTTGTGGGACACACTGGGAAGATTCGATTACCGCACTGGGTTACATGTCTTTGTTCACCATCAAATTTTGATTGTGTGTCTGATTTGTGTGTTACATTGTGTGACAGGACTCACTGTCCTCCATATGTAAGAGTAAGAAATGGCTGCTACCCTCAAGATGCTTGTGAGGATGTGGTAAAGGTAATGTACTTAAAACTCTACAGCAGTGTATAGGGGCTACCTTAGGGACACCACAATGAAGTGAATGTGTCAGTAAAGCAAGTCACACAAATTTTTTGGTTTCCCAGTGCGTAAAAAAGCTATGTTTACACAGTATTGTAGCCTATTGTGTGCAATAGCATTATGTCTAACAGAAGAATGTACACATTTATTTTAAAAATACTTCATTGCTAAAAATTGCTAAGCACCCTCTGAGCCTACCATCTGAGTCATCATCTTTTTGCTGGTGGAGGGTCTTTCCTCAATGTTGAAGGTGCTGGAGGACCAAGGCAGTGATTGCTGAAGATTGGGGTAGCTATGGCAATTTTTAAAAATAAGACAAGAGTGAAGTTTGCTGTAATGATCAACTTTTCCTTTCTCAGACAATTTCTCTGTGGCATGCAATGCTGTTTGATAGCATTTTACCCACAGTAGAACTTCTTCCAAAATTGGAGTCAGTCTTCTCAAATCCTGCCACTTGTTTTATCAACTTAGTTTATGTATTAATTATAGTCTAAATCCTTTGTTGTCATTTCAGTAGCCTTCACAGCATCTTCATCAGGAGTAGATTCTCTTTCAAGAGACCAGTTTCTTTGTTCATCCGTAAGAAGCAACTTCTCATCCATTAAATATCTGTTAAATGAGATTATAACAGTTCAGTCACATCTTTAGACTCCACTTCTAATTCTAGTTCTGCTTTCTACCACATCTATAGTTACTTCCTGTACTGAAGTCATACCCCTCAAAGTCATTCATGAGGGTTGGAATCAGCTTCTTCCAAAACTCCTGTTAATGTTGATATTTTGACCTCTTCTCATGAATCATGGTGTTCTTAAAGGCATCTAGAATGGCCAGTCCTTTTCAAAAGGTTTTCAGTCATCATTACTAATTTATTTATCTCTAATAAGAAACTTTAAACAATGTCTTAATTTTTAAAGTATATAAAGAGTAAAATTCTTAGCACGATTGAATTCTAGATATGATAGTTATCTATATTATTGATTGAATTAAGCAATTTAAGTATTTTTTCTCCTTCCTATATATTTTGAAACCAGTTTCTCTTAAAATCTTTCTGTTAACACTAACAATATTTAATATATCCTAATAGTCTGAAGGTAATAATGTTTTTATATCAGTGAATTTTCACATGATGATGATCTGGAAATGCTACTTACAGTAGAAAGTTTTGAATAGTAATATATGTAGAAGAGCTTTGTAAACCATAAAATTCTCTATAAATGTTGGTTCTTCCATTTTGCAGGAGAGATGAAGGTTTTTAATTGAAGAGTTTTCCTGACATTAAATTAAATAGTACAACTTAACATGCAGTGACCTGAGTAAACAGCTATAGAAGAACATAAACCATGATTTTGAGTCTTGAATTATTGAAAAAATTAATGAGGAAGGATAATGGAAATATATCTAATGTTATTATTAATAAGGGTAAAATATTTGGAAAACATTTATCAGCAATAACAAGTTTGTCAAATACTCCTTCCTTTTAGTTAATGTAACTTAATTAAGGCACAATTTGGAGACATTAGCAGACTTAAAACTAATCTCTCTCTGTGTACAGTATCTAATATCTGTGAGTCAGTGGAATCTCAGTCATCCTTCTGATGTGGTAAACATTTCTGAAATGTAATGTTTGTAATGACCTTCAGCAGTTTTTGAGTCTGGTTAGAATGGTTTTGTTTGGCATGTTTTTAAAAGAAAACAGAAGTGAGACTCACATGGCTGAGGTTCAGATTCTAGCCTTCCGCCTGTGTGGCCTGTGTGGATCACTTAGCCCTTTGAATTTCAGTTTGTTCCGTTGGGTCAGCTGATCTACTGGATCCATATACTCTAGAACAAAAGTCAGGATGCATCGTCTGCCTCAGGCTGATTGAAAACGTGCTCATTTATATAAGTCATGTCAAGGATTAAAAACAAAATTATATAGTTGCTTCTGTAGAAAATTAATGGAAAAATTAAAATTACATTATTATTAGGGGTTATCCTGGAAAGGGCTTCCCAGGTGGCTCAGTGGTAAAGAATCCGCCTGCAGTGCAGAAGACATAGGTTCAGTCCCTGGGTGGGGAAGATCCCCTGGAGGAGGAAATGGCAACCTACACCAGTACTCTTGCTGGGAACTCCCATGGACAGAGGAGCCCGGCAGGCTACAGACAATCTATTGGGTTGGCCAAGAATAGGATATGATCCAGCAACTGAGCACTGAGCGCTGTCCTGGAAAGCCCAGGAAGCAGTCATCTGCAGTCCTTCCTAGTTCTGACATTCTGTGTCCTGTGCATTTTCACCTGCTGTTTAAATATCGTAGACTCTAATGGAGATATCATAGATGGAGACAATTTCTTTTGAATGACTTCCCCTGTTCGGTGTGTGTTTCTTAGTAACAGTTTATATCATGATATTTATTTGCTTAGTCAATTGTAAAATGTTATGGGAGAGGTAAAGTTGATTAAACTATTCATTCTCAACTACTCTAAAAGATAAAATGAGTCGACTTATCAGAGAGTCATTCTTGTGTGTTTATGACTATTTTATGGTGGTGGTGTTCAGTTTGTATACACAGGATGATTAAAAAAAGACAAGTAAGTACTCGGTTCTTATATTTCTATGTTCTGTTGTTTTTGCTTGGCCATGCTTGATCATTATTAAGGATATTTAGTTACAACAATGTTTCTTTATACTGTCAGTGATAGTTATGTCCTTATTTATTCACTCTAGGGTCATGATCAGAGTTCAACTCTTGCTCAGCGCTCTATTGAACTGACTTTACCTAATCATCATGCATTTCATAGAGACTTACTCCGATATGCCAAGCTGATGGAGTGGCTAGAGAGTACGGATTATCGAAAATATGAGGGACTAACAAAGGTATGGATTTGACGTCAGCTACTCACTGAGTATAGAGCATTATCTTTTAGAATCGAGAGGTCGTGTGTTCAGTTCCGCAAGTGACATTTGAAGCACTGTTGTATGTTCTTAAAAAAGCAGCAAGTAGTTGAATTTCTTAGTGCTCATTAGCTATGGAAAACATTTTTTTTCTTTTTCATTTATTTTTATTCGTTGGAGGCTAATTACTTTACAATATTGTAGTGGTTTTTGCCGTACACTGACATGAATCAGCCATGGATTTACATGTGTTCCCCATCCTGATCCCCCCTCCCGCCTCCCTCTCCATCCCATCCCTCTGGGTCTTCCCAGTGCACCAGCCCTGAGCACCCGTCTCATGCATCCAGCCTGGGCTGGTGATCTCTTTCACCCTTGATAGTATACTTGTTTCAATGCTCTTCTCTCTGAACATCCCACCCTCGCCTTCTCCCACAGAGTCTAAAATTCTGGAGAACATTTATTTTATGTACTTAGATGGAGAATAGCTAAATTTTGAACTTCAATATAGTATTAGGCCATACTGTAGCTTGAAGCATCATTTAGTTTAGTTAGTTAAATAATTATTTCCTGAGTTGCTTTATGTGCAATATAAAAACTAGAGAGTATGAAGTTATATTTTCAATGAGGCATTTGCTTTATAAGAACCTGTAATCTGTTCTTTTAAGCACATGCAGTGTGCCTCTTTATTAAGCAGACATTCCATTGTTCCAGGCACAGAGGAACATGGGTATTTCTGTTCCTGATTGTGGGACACACTAGCTGGAAAAATTGGATTATCATATTATGGTACATTTCTTTGTCACTCACCAGATTTTCACTGTGTGCCTCTTTTGTACTCACTAATCCATATGTAAGAATAAGAAGTGGCTCCCACACATGCTCCTACTTCCAGAGAGCGTCAGGTCTGCCCGGGAAGAGCAACTATCCTTAGCAGCCGGCCAGAGTTAAGTGCTGAACTGGATATGAGTTTAAATGTATAGCATGTTAGAGAAAGGAAATTCATGACCTGTAGCCACAGGAGAAAACTTCATAGAAAACATTGGACTTGACTCTTTTCCCGGGACTTTAAGAAGACCAGCCTGACTGAAGCTGAAATTCCATATTCTAGAAGAGTGAGAAGTTAGGTTGAAAAATCTGAGTCGTGAGTCCTAGCAGCATTCTTCAGACACAGGAAGAGACTTGATAGGGGAATCTAAGAACCTAATACAATAATGAACTGAAATGAAATCTTGGACGAAGAGGATGATAGTAGGAATAGAGATTATAAGTCACAAGAGAGAATCCCAAAACAAGGGACAGGATGGTGCCAGACTTGTGAGACGCAGAGATTACAACAGTGATAAATACCACTTGGGCTTCCCAGGTGGCGCAATGATAAAAAAAAAATCCACCTGTCAATGTAGAAAATGCAGGCTTGATCCCTGGGTTGGAAAGATCCCCTGGAGAAGGAAATGGCAACCGACTGCAGTACCATTGCCTGGAGAATCCCGTGGAGAGAGGAGCCTGGTGGCCACAGTCCGTGGGGTCGCAGAGTGGGACACGACTGAGTGGCTGAGCACACACACACACGGATGGCCACAGCTGGACAAGAAAGAGCCATTCACACGTTCCCTTAGCAAACGCGCTGAGCATCTGCTGTGTGCTGACACTGTTGTATGCACGAAAGAGAACGGCGCTGAAGGAGACAGGCGAACACTTGCCTGTTCAGAGTACATATTCCAGTGGAGAAGGACCAACATAAAAGTCAACTTCATAGTCTGCTGGAAGGTACTGCTGAGAGCTCTAGAGAAAATAAAGCAGGGAATGCTAGGACATCAGAAAGGTTGCGGTTTCAAAAAGGGTGGTCCGAGAAGGCAACATTTGAGCACAAATTTTAAAGATAAGCAGGGGTGCGCAGTGGGAATTTCCGAGGAAAGCTTTCCCAGCACAGCACAAGTGCCCCAAGGCAAGAGCAACCTGGAGCACTGGAGGAGCAACCAGGCCGTGGTGGTGGGAGCACGGCGAGTCAGGTTCAGGATGGGAGGGCGGGCGTGAGAGGTGCGGTGGGGGGCGGGGGGCGGGGCAGGGCAGATCTGGAAGGGACTGGGCACCGGTGTTGGAATTTGGTTTTTACTTGCAGAGAGATGAGGGAGGGGTGTTGATGGGCTTTGAGTAGCAGAATGACATGCTCTCATTTAGTAAACGGCCATTGTAGCAGGAACCCTTGGGCTCAGGACTCTACTGTTGTGTTGTATTCTGATTAGTTTTGAGTCAGCAGAATTCTGATTTGGAGATAGTTTACAGAAGAATATTTGCATGACTGGAATCTTTGCCTTCTGAAGTTTTAAGAGGATTAATACTGTATTTTGAATGATTAAATATTGTTACATCTTAAGAGTTTTGTGCCAACAAGTGCTTTGTCCCCTAGTGAATATTCAAATGAGTAAAATAATCAATAAGCTTTTTGCCTGATTGTGTTCTCAGTGAGTATTATTGCCGTATCTTTATATATATGTAGCTTCATGAATGTAATTTAAAGTGAAGAAGCAAGCCAGTAGCCAGTCTAGTGCTGAAGTATGGAATCATTCTCTGCTCATGGTATATTTTCAATTGACAGTATTGATGTGCTTTTTTAAATGAAATTATCTTATTTCCAAAGAATCTTGCTTTGTCTTGTGTTTGAACTTGTGACAGACCATGCAGTTTTATGCCTGATAATCTAATTTGGTTGCTCAAGTGTTTTCAAAAATAGGAATCTTATTAATATGACAAAGAAAGGAATGAAAGGAAATGGAAGGAAAGGAATGAAAAAAGGAACCTGACAAATCAGTGTTTCTTTGGTAAGAAATAATAATTAAATCCAGATGCTATTTGTACTTGATCCTTTCCGTGTAGTGTGTGCTAGTGGTAAAGAACCTGCCTGCCAATGCAGGAGACATAGGAGATTCAGCTTCAGTGTCTGGCTCAGGAAGGTCCCCTGGAGAAGGAAATGGCAACCCACTCCAGTATTCTTGCCTGGAGAATTCCATGGACAGAGGAGCCTGGTGAGCTCTAGTCCATAGGGCTGCAAAGAGTTGAACCTGATTGAAGTGACGTAGCACTCACCTTTGTACTTGGTTATTTGTACCCAGCTCACACTTTTTGGCAGGACCAGGAAAAGCTTGTCTTCATTTCTTTAGGGAAAAGAATAACTAGGCCCTGCCCCAACTCTACTTACGGCTGAATCTAAGCAAACCCCTGATTTGGGGTGTATGTAATTTAGAGCCTAAGGAAAATAGAGGTGCGTTGGGCATGTAATAAGCTCGGCTGCCCAGAATCCCTTCTGCCTAGCTGGGGCAGTAGAGCATGTAGAGCAGTTGAGCAGGGAGATGGTTTATCCTTGTTTAGGTAGGAACAATCTTTCCTCTCCCAATAGCCCCTTGAGGCCGACAGTCTTTAAGACTGCTCACACATTGTCTCAGCCTCAGTCCTATATTTGTAAATATAGAAAATAAAACATGGTGTTATCTGTAAGACTCTAAAGTGAGCACAAGAAAAAGTTGGAAATACTGCCTGAGATAACAGTATTTAAGCTCAAGATAGTTGGATTTTAAGTTAGGTGCTGTATACAGGATGCTAAGAGAAATAAATACTCCCAGTGAGAAGCTTCTCTCTGAATTCAGTAAGTGAATGAGCTGGGAGTCACGCCTGTCTGTGGGCTTCCCCACCTGTGGGTTCTGTTGAGCACCTGGGGGAAGGTGTTCAGTCATTTCAATTGTATTGAAAAAGAAGGTGATTTTCAGTAGTCTGCTCAAATCACTGTTTTAAAAATAGCGACTGTTTAAATTGCTTGGGTAGTAGTGTGCACTTAGTTTGGGTATTGGAATGCAGTCTGTTATATTGAGTGAGTTGAGTAGAAATCTAATGAAGATTTTATGAATTATAAGTTGGTCAGCCATTTACATTGATTTCCAGTGATCAGTGTTTTTGTGATAATTTAAAATTCAACGAATGAGATGCTGAAAAGTGAAATAGCTGAATGAAATAGGAATAATTTTAGTGTCTTTTTAGCTTTAGATTTGCTTTTAAAGTTACACACAAAGATCACAGGAAAAAATTTCCTATTTAACTTTCCTTACGGAGAATCTGTGGGAAATGTATGTGGCATGCAAATTGGAAAAAAGAAGGCTCTATATTATGTTTCATCCAAAAATTTTTTATAAGGACATATCTATCAATAAAATATCTAAATATATATAAATATATCTAATATATTTTTATATACTTATAAAATAACTTAAAAAAATCAATAATGAACTATGAGTCAGTATACAAATAATTTAAGTGATATACCTTTGAAAGTTACATCTGATGTTTAAAGCAAAGTAAACTGTTCTAAAACTGGATGTGTTTGAAATTGAAGTGTAGATTTCATGATAAATTTAAAAGAATAACTAGGCATAGGAGTTTTTCTGCTGTGGATTTATTTAAATTTAGTGAAACTCTACATAAGGCATTTAACATAGGATTTGGAAAAATACATGGCCTCCCGCTGTTGACTCTTTCATCAGGGTATAAAATATTTTTGTATGATAATAAGCATAGATGATGAGGGAATGAGTTTGCATGTTAAATAATAGATGTTTTCATTTGAACTAGAATAAATTTTGTTTTTTTAAAAGAAATCATTTGATTATGAAAACTGTAAGATGTGGTAATTAAATTCTTATGAGAGTAACCTATTTGGGGCTAATTTACTACCCCATGCTGGCAAGGTATGGTAAAACTCAGTGTCCTGCTTCAGTGTCATTGATCCTGTCTGTTGGTATAATAATTTTTGAAACAGCATGGCATTATGGAAGAAGAGTTAAAAGATTCCCTTATTCTTTAGCACTGTAATTTTACCCTTAGGAAATTATTCCAAGAAAGCAGTTCATTAGAGATGAAAAGCTTGTTGTAACATTGTCTATCACAGCAAAACATCAAAACCAATTATGTAGTCTGTGTTAGGAGGTTGGTTTACTAAACTGAACATCAGCAGAGCATAATACTGTGCAGTCATTAGCATATGACCTGGAAAAGCGTGATTGTGCTGCCCCAAACACCCAGTATCGTATGAATGCAGCTATGTTTAAAATACATGAAAGGTAATGTGTAAATTACCATCGGATCATTGAAAAAGCAAGAGAGTTCCAGAAAAACATCTACTGCTGCTTTACTGACTACGCCAAAGCCTTTGACTGTGTGGATTACCAAACTGTGAAAAATTCTTCAAAAGATAGGAGTAGCAGACCACGTTATTTGCCTCTCAAGAAATCCGTATGCAGGTCAGATAGCAACGGTTAGAACTGAACATGGAACAACAGACTGGTTCCAAATCAGGAAAGGAGTATATCAAGGTTGTATACTGTCACCCTGCTTATTTAACTTATATGCAGAGTACATCGTTTGAAATGCTGGGCTTCGTGAAGCACAAACTGGAATCAGGATTGCCAGGAGAAATATCAAAATCCTCAGATAAGCAGATGACACCAGCCTTATGGCAGAAAGTGAAGAACTAAAGAGCCTCTTGATGAAAGTGAAAGAGGAGAGTGAAAAAGTTGGCTTAAAACTCAACATTCAGAAAACTAAGATCATGGCATCTGGTCCCATCACTTCATGGCAAATAAATGGGGAGACAATGGAAGCAGTGAGAGACTTTATTTTGGGGGGCTCCAAAATCACTGCAGGTGGTGATTACAGCCATGAAATTAAAAGAGGCTTGCTCCTTGGGAGAAAAGGTATGACCAACCTAGACAGCATATTAAAAAACTGAGACATTACTTTGCCAACAAAGGTCCATTTAGTCAAGGCTATGACTTTTCCAGTAGTTATGTATGGGTGTGAGAGTTGGACTGTAAAGAAAGCTGAGCACCGAAGAATTGATGCTTTTGAACTGTGGTGTTGGAGAGGATTCTTGAGAGTCCCTCGTACAGCAAGGAGATACAACCAGTCAATCCTAAAGGAAATCAGTCCTGAATATTCATTGAAACAACTGATATTGAAGCTGAAACTCCAATACTTTGGCCACCTGATGCGTAGAAGTGACTCATTTGAAAAGACCCTGATGCTGGGAAAGATTGAAGACTGGAGGAGAAGGGGACAACAGAAGATGAGACGGCTGGATGGCATCACCGACTCAATGGACATGAGTTTGAGCAGGCTTCGGGAGTTGGTGATGGACAGGGAGGCCTGGCATGCTGCAGTCCATGGGGTTGCAAAGACTCGTACTTGACTGAGCAACTGAACTGAACTGAAAGTATAAAAGTGAAAATGTGAGTGTGATTATTCAACTTCATATTTTTACAAACTGTTAATATTATGATGCCAGTTCAGTTTTTTTAAAAGATGGAAAATAGCCTTCTTGTGTCCTATGAAATGCATCAAATATTTTAAGACCACAAAATTGAAAACAAGCACAAAGGATATGGGGGGATTGAGAAATGGAAATTGTTATACTTGTTTTATTAATGAGTATGTGTTGTTTTCACTTTTAAGAATTGCATGGATTGTTTGTCATGACTCTGTGAGAGAGAAATTAAAGATGTCTTTGAAGTTGCAAAGATCAAGATGACTGGCACAACTAAAGAAAGCAAGAAGCTTGGTAAGCTTAGGCACCTCAGTCCCCTTGTTTTCTCTTCTACTAAAAATTATTTATCTGTGACACATAATTTTAAGACTTTTTAGGCAAGGTGGAAGGAGATACAATAGAATTAGTAAAAGAATAAATCTAATGCATTGGTTTGATTTATAGGTTTTTCATGGAACAAGTATGTCTCTAAAGCCTTATTTTTACTAATTAAAATTCTGCAGTATGTGAACTTGACAGCAATTGTATATACATGCCGTGTCTAATAAAAGTACAGCGCAGACGCGGAACCCGTGAATACGGAGGACCAACCATGGGACTTGAGCATCCATGGATTTTGGTGTCCACCACTGGTGCTGGAACCAACCCTGCACAGATACCAGGGACAGCTGTGTATAGTCACAGCAGCAGCAGTTGGCCAGAGAATGAAGTGCAGTCTGGAGAGAAAGTACTAGATTAAGAGACAGATGTTGGAAGTTCAGTTTCTGATTTCCTAAAAGACCTTTTGTACCAGTTGGAGGCAAGTCTGTGATCTCTTAAGTCATTGCACTCCACAGGGAAGTGAAGTGATGCCTGGCTTCTTACTTGTCACTGGCTATTTTGAATCAAAAAGAAAGTTGCTAAGTGTTTTCTCCCCTGTGAAGGGGCTGTAAAAATGTCACCAAAATTTCTCCTGTAATTATACTTTATTTTTCCAAAGAGTTATTTTTGAAACAAGAGGGGTTTTTGTTGCTTCTAAATATGTTAAATAAACAAAAAACTTGATTTAAAAGGATAACCAGTGAAAGTATCAAGTTGCAAGGAAATGATTTGCCGAGGCCACGTTCTGCTCTGGCATGTACCCATCTCTGGGCTTTTTGGATGGAGTTCTGTGCCTGTCGGAGTCAGAACCTGGCCTTAAATGGCTACAGTGTGTCCTCTGTGTCTGCATAGCTCCCCTTTAGAACCATGAGTTTAGCATTTGCTTGTTGAAAGGAGCCTGTGCCCTGATTGAAATTGATAGCTCGTCTTTCCATTCTTTTCTTTAGGACAAAGAAGACTATCTTTAGTAGTGGGTAATTATTTTGTGATTCACTGGTTTGTGGTTTGTTTTTGTTTTTAATACAACACTAATATATTGGTGATACTGGTTCCGATTTTTTAAATGGTTTGAATCTGTGTATTGCACTTTGGTAAAGATACTGATAAAAATATTGGGACAATAGGCTTTTGGAAACAGAAATGCTAACTCATCCTAAAGGTTACTTGTTCTTAAACGGTGTGTTTATATCCTTGTGAATGTTTCACCATGGATATGTTAAATTGAAGAAGGAATTCATAGGGCCTGGACTCCATCTCAGGCCTGTCCGTGCTGATCGTGCTCGGCTGCCTCTCCAGTGGACTCTGAACTCTCTGCTTAGTGCCTGTGGGAACGACAATGGAAGGATAAGACCCCCTCCAGACAGGGGAATCTTGAAGATCACATCCAGGTTGCTCATTGCCTAAGAGGAAGCATACCGTAATCACCCCTGTCTCCGGACAGGTCATAAACTTTTCCTGTATCTATCAGGATGTAATCACAGGCTTATCGATTATTAACTGGTTGGAATGTAACTCCGGGCTTATTGACTATTGACTGTTTGAACACACAACACTTGAATGATGGGGTTATTGTAGTTGTATTTACCCTACCTTTGTTTATGTAAGTCTCAACGGAATTGAGGTGGTGGGTTTGGACACGTACACATGGGGTAGGTGGTGGGGTTTGGACACGTACACATGGGGTAGGTGGTGGATTTGGACACGTACACATGGGGTATAAAAGATTTTCACAAATGCTGGACGGGGTCCTTGGCTAAGAGGAGACTCTGCCTTGGGCCCGCCGGTGTAATAAACTGCACTCCACTATCTGCATTGTCCTTCTGAGTGAGTCTGTTTCCCGGAAAGCGTGGCTATAACAAAATCAGTTTTTCTTTTTAGTAAACAACATATTAATACAGTTACATGTTTAATGTTTTCATTTAGTATATTTGTCATCACTTGCTACTGCAGTAAAAGGGAAATCTTTCTAAAACTACCTCCTTGGGAGGTTATTAATGCCCCTGTCATAATATTAATTTATCAAGCTTAAGATTCTCATTGAGATAAATGACATAATTGGAATATAATTTAAATCAAATACAATACTATCTTAATGGTATCATTGCATTAACCTAAAACCTTAATTTTTTTTTCTTATTTTTTGAAGTTCTTAAATTATCTTGTTAAAAAATTTTTAATTAACCTAAGACAAGTTTAGAAGATACTTTTAAAACAGGGTTAAGATTACATCTCTCGTATGTATCCATTAAGTAGTAAGAAATAGGAGAGTAACCAAAAAATTATAGTTTCTATTACTTTGATGTTATCAGTTACAAGAAAGGAAAAACTAAATAATAAACAGAATTCAGAGGATAAAAACTCTTTTGTTCATCTTTGAAAATGTAGCTTGTTGGTCAACATTTAAAAATAAATTTCAAGTTAAATACAAATGACTTCAGAAGTTCTAAGTAGATAGAATGTAAACTTTTTAAAGATACCTTTTCAAGGATTCGAATTATGTTTAAATCAGTTCTTAATAGTAATTACAGTTAAAAGAGAAACCTAAAATTTGGGGAAGGTAAATTTTCAATGGCTCAAAATTAAGGAATTATGAATAAAATTTTAAATTTGTTTTGTTTTTTCCTTGCTCTGAAAATGCTGCATCCGAGATACTAATAAAAATAGAAAGTCAGCGGCGGGCAGTTAAAAAAAAAAAGAATAGAAAGTCAGATTGAATGTATTTTACAAAAGGAAATTGTGTATAGTCATAGAGATTCAGGGGAATTCTCTCTTTTTGAACCATTCTTTACTCAAGTCTTTAACATCTACTTAGTTTAGATAATTTAAAACAACGTTAAAATGCCAGTAAAGCACTTTTTCTTTGTGGTAAGGTTTTTATAAAACCTTTGCCTTTCTAAGGTCAGAAGGTTACCCTGATACTCTCAGAGGTGTGGGATTGTCCTCCCAAGATTGATACTTTGGTGTTTTGTTTTTCTTCTGTATTCCTCAGATGTACTGAATGAAAAGACAGGCAAAGGATATCTAGTAATAATTTTTTAAATTGCCCATTTTTTTTCTTTTTACTACTAAGATAAGACACACAAGTATTAGTTGAGTCCATTTACATAATAACTTCCTTATCTTTAGTAATCCAAAACTTAAAAAATGATATGCCAAGCACATTTTTTCCAGTGTTTGTCCACTGAAATTAAGAAATCTTGTTGACTCCAAAGGGAGTCTTGAACACAAGACTACATTCAGTCCTGAGTGGATGATTCATTCAGTAAATGTTTATTAATTACCTATTACATGATAATCGCTGCTCGATACTGAGAATGCAGCAATGAGCAAAGACCCTACCCTCTTGGTGCTTGTACTCTAGCAGAAATTGTTTAAGGATATTTAAAATTTACCAGAATATTGTTACTTCTTGCTGATAAATAATATAGAGTTTTTTATGAGCCCAAATAGGGCACTAGTAGTATTTATTAACTACTTTAAAAAAAGAAAACTATATGCAGAATTAGGCTTTGCTCTGAAACTGGTGAACTTAGTAGAGCGACACCTTAAGATCGCCAGCAGGTACTGTTCAGATTGACAAGCTAGTGGCTCCAGTGCATCCCCCGCTCCTGGTTGCTGTGTGTCCAGCCTTATCATTTCATATTCCTTTAAACTTCAGGCAGACAAGGCTAGGGAGATTGACATGTTTTTGGGGTGGCAAATTAGTAGTTTATACTCGAGCTTTTGCCTAGCAATAGCAACTATCACTATCCCTGTTTGGCAGGAGTTGACACCTTGTTTTCCGTTTCTTAAATATTTCTAGAGTTATATTCATTAATTTTCTGTTTTATTCTATAATTTCTTTCTTTGCCATTCAAGTTAGATTCTCATTTGGGTTTAGAATGTTTCACAAAACGATCTCTACAATTGATCTAACAAATACTAAAGAGAGGTTTTAGATAAAGGAAATGCCAAATGACCCTGAAAGAACTCCAATTCCCACATTAGACCTGTCTCTCAGCTTTACCCTTCTACCTACCCATCTCCCAATAATTAGTGTTTTGATACATGTGTTTTATTCTCAGTGTTCACAGAGCCAGCTAAGTTACTAAACAGTTTAGCTTATTATTTCTAAAATGGTTTTAAAACTCCACTCATAATTTTTTTTATCAGAGGGAGTATAAAATTATTTAGTACAGTGGAGATTCCTTCCAAGAGCTTTCAGTGAATACAGGATTGTTAATGCATTTAATGTATAAATGTGCAAGTTCATTCTATTAAATTTTCACTGTATTAAATTATTTACTTGAACTCTGTTTTCTTCAGAAATCAGAACTTGGAAGTGTAGTCTTTAAATTTAAGTACATCAGCTTAGGAGACTTAAAAGTGTGGGGGAGGTTTACAAATGTAGATATTTTTACCTGAATATTTGCATCAAATAGTACATTAAAAGACTAGTAAAGGTTTTTCTGTCATGTAATTTCTCAAGCAGTAGCTGACCAACTAAACATATGTTGCCTCTCTCGTTGCTTGGTGCTCCTGGTTCTTTGCATGTGTCTTTTCAACTAGAGCTTTAACTTCCTCTTGTGCGCGGTTTGTGCAGATTGCAGCTTACTAACTTGTCTTTGTCTGTGACGCTTGCAGCCTAACCCGTGGCAGCCACACTGCCTGGAAAGGCAGTGCTGTCAGACGGGAAGCCGAGAGTGGGCGTGCTCGGCGTGTCAGCAGGTGCTCTCAGTGCGTGTGTGTGTCTAGGAGCCAGTCGTTCATCCTGGAGAAGCTGCGCCAGAAACACTGCTTGCTCTGGGTTGCCAGGGCTTGGCCAGAAAGAAAACCAACAGAAAGGAAGTGGGATGACTGCATCCAAGAAATGTGTGGCATGGTTAAACATGTATGGTGGGTAGTCAGAAACTTATAAAAAGTCTTACCCGTTATACTTTTGTTTTCAGGCTGTGTTTAGAAACTATAAAATTTCTTGTACGTATGGTCAGATTTTGCATAATGAAACCAAAGTTTGTCTCTAACTAACTGTATATCATATTTGTTGTTGTTATTTTTTACTTTACATATACAAATATGATTTGTATATCATATTTTTTATCACTTATTTTATTATTTGTCCCTTCTGACCATCAGTGAATAATACAGGTTTAGCTGAGAAATAGTCAAGAAGAATAAAAATGTTTTACTGTTTAAATTTAATTCTGAATAGAAACATCACATTTTCTTGTAAAAATAGAATCCTTTAATAGTTTGGTGTATGTAGGATATTGTGCAGACATATTGTTCTCATTTTTCCTCATAGCTATGATAGATACCTATGTTTATACCTAAACTCAGATGTCCCATATTAATATAGTTAACTATGTATGTGTTATGTTAGTTGTATTTTAAATACAACAAATATTCAGGGTTTTGTTTTTGTTGTTAGTTTTTCTCTTTTCGTTTTGTTTAGTTTTTAAAAGAACTTTAATCAATTCACTTGCTGAAAAAACAGGAATGTCTGAGTTCAGGAATGTATTAAGTTGAGTCATGTGTAATTGACGTTTTTAGTAGGACAAGATTAATTGAGTGTTGGTAGTTTCATGTGGTTCAGCCTAATATGTTGATTCAATGTAGAGGCAAATAATATTGGAATATGGCAGTTTTTTTCTAGAAATACAATCATTATGTTAGCTAGTATTCTAGGGGGTCAGTGACTTTCATCCATAGTCATGTCTTCTGAGTGGAAAAGAACTCCTCATCTACTTTTGAAAAATCATCAGACAACTGTGATGAGACTGGGCAGGGCACAGTGTGATCTCTAAGATCCCTTTCAGTCTTATTCTGTGATTCTGTATGATTTCACCTGTCTTTACATAGGCTCAGAAGTAGAACACAAATCTTAATGAAAGAGGAAGACACTCTACATCCTCTTCATGTGGCAGAGTTGTGCCCTAACCCATATGAGCCCCAGAAGAGCAGGACAGCAGAAGGGAGCCCTGATGGATGCCATGAACCTTTCATTCGTGAAGGTCACAGCTTTTAAAGGTTTATCATTTCCCAGGTCTTCACGGGAGTTCCGGGAAATTAACCGGGTCTACTTCCAGTCTAAATAAGCTCAGTGTTCAGAGCTCCGGGAACCACCGGTCTCAGTCATCTTCCTTGCTGGACATGGGAAACATGTCGGCCTCTGATCTCGATGTCGCCGACAGAGCCAGGTTTGATAAGGTAAGATAAAATGACGCATGTTTCTTAAACATTACTGTCAGTTTTCTAGCACCAGTTTGTTACTGCTTTAATTGTGTTCAAAGATTTGGGCTCTATTGACTCTTTTAATTAACCGTGTCTTACTTTCCATTTCTGAATCTAAAAAAAAAAAAATAATAACTGGTCAAATGGCAACTGAAATGTGATTCATCAATTAAATGACATAACAGCTTTATTAAAATTTGTTATAAATCATAAAGAGCTTGCATTGTCAATCCAGTTATTTGAGTGACTACAAAGAGGAAACAACTTTTATGAAGCTAAATTGTTTAAATAAAGTTTTATCACTCTGTTCCTCTTTCCAGATTCCAAGTGAGTAATTGTTGTCAGTTTTGTTTTAGGTATGTTCTGACCCTGTTATGCCTCATCAATACTGCATTGTCTTGTCAATCTTGGAAGTATTTGTTTGGGGGATTCTATTAAGATTATAGATAAAGCTTCCCTGGTTGCTGCAGAAAAGTGATTAAATGTGGAATGTTATTTTAAGCGTTTTGTTCAGTTCTTTGTAGAATCATTTTGGTTTTCTTCAGATCTTTGAACAGGTACTGAGTGAACTGGAGCCCCTGTGTCTGGCAGAACAAGACTTCATAAGTAAATTTTTCAAACTACAGCGACATCAGAGTATGCCTGGAACTGTGGTATGGGTGACATTTATTTACTAGCTCATATTTGTGATCTATATCATAATTAGCCTAATCATTATGTTGTCATAATTTCAATATCAGAACAGAAAGAATTTACATTGTAAGGATTTTTTAAGTAATTTTTATCATATAAGATAATAAAAAAAAGGATAGTGTTTGGGCATCTAATCTAATATTCTAGACTATCTTAGGCCTAAACATTCTCCAAATTGATGAGTGGGGGAAATGTCTGAGTTTACTTGGCAAAAAATATTTTTAAAAAGCAAATTTATTGTTTTAGTGATCAAGAAAAAGTAAATAGAATTAAAAAATTACAATGATGTTTTAATGTATATTTGTTGTTATTTAGTCACTAAGTCGTGTCTGACTCTTTGCAACCCCGTGGACTGTAGCCCACCAGGTTTCTCTCTCCATGGGATTCCCCAGGCAAGAATACTGGAGTGGATTGCCAGTTCCTTCACCAGGGGATCTTCCCAACCCAGGGATTGAACCCGTGGCTCCTGCATTGGCAGGCAGATTTCTTTCCTGCTGAGCCACCAGGGAAGCCCCCATGGTCTTAAAAAATAAATGAAAGCAAGCAAGAGAAAAATGGAGAGCCTCAAATCAGAATCTTTCTTATGGCTTTCTTACTATGAGACTGAGAGAGTAACAGGCGGGAAGGCCAGGGGTCTCCAAATGGAGGAATGAGGCTGTAAGTGCCAGACATTTTTATCTCTCCTAACCGGCAGAAAAGAACAAACCAGCGATCTGTTTTTCCTTCTCTATACAAAATTAAAAGGAGGTTTCTCCTAACATTCTGTGTGGCCATGACACCTGGTCTCACCTAAAGCTAACTACTCCCAAACCTTGAGTTAACCAATACATTTCTTTTTCGTATGGAAATGTTGTCTTAAGCTATGTTAATGAACCCCAGACTCCATCTTCAAGTTGGTTCCGCCAAAGGGCCTAACTTACTTGTTCAGGTATTGTTCCCCTAATCTATGTAAACGAAACTATTTGTTGGTACAAGGTGCAAGTCAATAGTTTTATGGCCTGGGATGAATTATCTGGTGCCATTCTAGATTTTATGACATTCCTTTCTTTTCATTAACAGACTGTGAGTGACTATATACCATACAGCTAAAGACTAGGAGGGGGGTACTCTTTTGCCCCCTTCTGATGCCTATGTCAGAAGCTTTCTCTATCTCCTTTATACTTTAATAAAACTTTATTACACAAAAGCTCTGAGCGATCCAGCCTCGTCTCTGGCCCCGGATTGAATTCGTCTCCTCCGGAGGCCAAGAATCCCGCGTCTTATCGTTCAGCAACAACCTTTCATCTTGAGGGCTCGTCCGGGATCCTTCAGGACAAGGTAAGGATGCTTGGAGCTCTACTTCTTTGTTCTCCTAGCGAACACGTTTTCCGCTGTTCTTTACTAACTCTACGGTGTGCTTGTGTGAATGAATGAAAGGCCCTGCTCTGCGCTTCCTCGGCGACCTCATAAGGCTTATGGCAGAAACTTGTCGGGGGTTTATACCGACCTGCCAATGCCAAGAGGCAACCAGTGTCCCCTTTGGGAGCCGACCAGAAACGGGCAAAGCATGTGGACCGAACTCTTTTTTCTCGGTCAAACTTTTCGGTCTCTGACCATTTCATAACTCCTTGGGAATTAAAAGTACTAACCTTATCTCTCGGATCTTAGGCTTTCAAGAGACTTGTAACCTATGTTGCTACTCTACTGTGGTCTAGGTCTCAAACTTGGATTGGTAGTTAGGAAGCGCCTAGCCTCGCTAGGCATGGAAAGTTTGGAAGCTAGATGGAGCTCTAACTCCCAGAGCATCTCTGATGTTAAAGGTTACTTGGATTGGAACTGCAATGGTTTTTTTCTTTTGGTAACACTGGCTCTTACTGGAGCAGAGGAGGCTCTTATACCGGTGTGGTGACTCTTGGAAGGAACATCTCAGTTTCATGTTTGTATCAGTCTTATTGTGGTCAGGAATATACTCCGGGTCGTGCACAGGCACTCAGGTGACGAATGTGTCCCCCAGAGGTCTTGGCTTGGGAGGCATTCCGGAAGGTTACTCTGATTGCACCCTGGGTGGCATCAGAGGCAAGTGAGGTGAAGAGCTGGACGTCAGTCAGGGATGCCATCAGGTCTACCCTGGGTGCATCCCCACCCCGTCTCGGTGGTAGAACCGGGAGGGACGAGTGTGACGCCTGCGTCGGTAAGGGACAGACTAAGTCCGACCAGGAAGGAAAAGCTTTTGGTGTAATGTCTGTCTACACCCCCATCTAGAGCAGGGAGGGACGCCTCCGGTAGAAAAATGGCGCTGGTCGCTTTTTTTCTCTCTTACAGATGGGAGCTAACAATTCCAGCCTCACTCCTTTGAACTGTATCCTGCAAAACTGGGATAGATGTGATCCCCAGGGCTTAAAGAAGACACACCTGGTCTTCCTATGTGATACTGCATGGCCGCAGTACCCACTGGAGGATGGCGAACGGTGGCCAGTTGGAGGGTCTCTTAAGTATAATACTGTTTTACAATTAAAACAGTTCTGTAAAAAGCAAGGGAATTGGGTAGAAGTAGTGTATATTAGAGTGTATTAGAGCTTTTAAAGGTGTTACTCTGCATTATGACCTTACTTGGAAGGATGTGATGTATATCTTGGGACAAACGTTGACTGCCGACTCAAAGCCTCGAGTTTTGGGTAAAGCGGTTGCTTATGGAGATGAATGGCTTGGTAATGAATCAGTGGGAAAGAGGGAGGACGAGATGACTGCCCTCCCCACTGGGAGTCAGGCGGTCCCAGCTACAGAACCAGACTGGGACTCTAACACTGCTAAAGGAAGATGGGATCAGAGTCATTTTGTCAGATGTATTCTTGAAGGACTCAGGCAGGCGCGTTCTAAGCCTTTAAACTATGGCAAACTGGCAGACATAGAACAAGAAGAGAAGGAAGCTCCTGGTAAATTCCTAGACAGACTGAGAGAAGCCCTTCGCAGATTCACTGAGATTGATCCCGAAAGTGAAGAGGGGAAAGTGATCTTAAAGGATAGATTTCTCACTCAGTCGGCTCCAGATATTCGCCGTAAGTTATCAAAACGGGCGTATGGACCAAATCAGTCTGTAGATAATCTGTTACAACTGGCTCAGACAGTCTATTATGGTAGGGAATATGAGGAAAAGAAAGAAAGGCAGAGAAAGACGAAGGAAAAGGCGGAAGCCCTCGCAATGGCTATGAAAACCGTTCTTAAACAGCCTGAGAAAAATGCCCAGAGGGACCCAGGTGAAAAGGGATGGGCTTGCTATGGCTGTGGAAAGGAGGGGCATCTCAAGCGGGATTGCCCTCAGGCGTCTGAGCCGCCCCCGGCTCCATGTCCGGTCTGCAAGGGACCACACTGGAGGAGAGACTGCCCCCAGAGGTGTAGGTCTCAGGGGTCTGACTCTCAAGACAATCAGGACTGAAGGTGCCCGGGGGTCCCCACACAAGCTCCCGTCCTAATTACACCTGAGGAACCCCGGGTATTGATAACGGTGGGAGGCCAATCCGTCAATTTCCTTTTAGATACTGGGGCAACTTACTCCGTGCTTACTGAAGCCCCTGGCCCACTTTCTTCCCGATCCGCTTCCGTAATGGGACTGTCTGGACGAGCCAAAAGGTATTACTTCAGTTATTCTCTATCGTGCAACTGGGATTCTGTGCTATTTTCACACGAGTTTCTTATCGTGCCAGAATCACCCTCACCCCTTTTGGGGAGAGATATACTGAGCAAGGTCCATGCCTCTGTTTTCATGAATATGGAGCCCTCCCTTTCTCTCCCTTTAGTTGAAGAAAATGTGAATCCTAGAGTATGGGCTGATGGAAAATCTGTGGGTCGAGCACAAAATGCTATTCCTGTAGTTGTCAAGCTCCAAAGACCCACACTTATTCCCACATAAGAAGCAGTATCCACTGAAACCTGAAGTTAAGGAAGGGTTAAAACCCATCATTGAAAATTTAAAGGAGCAGGGACTATTAGTTCCCTGTAACAGTCCATGCAACACTCCTATTTTGGGTGTAAAAAAATCAAATGATAAGTGGAGATTAGTTCAAGATTTACGAATAATAAATGAGGCTGTGGTTCCTTTACACCCCGTGGTGCCTAATCCTTATACGCTACTGTCTGAAATTCCTGAACGAGCCAAATATTTTTCAGTAATTGATTTAAAAGATGCCTTCTCTTCAGTGCCTTTGGCAGAGGAAAGTCAATTTCTATTTGCCTTTGAAGACCCTACTCAGCCAGCTTCTCAGTTAACCTGGACAGTTTTGCCCCAGGGATTTCGTGACAGTCCCCACTTATTTGGACAAAGTTTGTCACGGGATCTACAAAACTTTAATAGCTCTAAAGCAGTAGTGTTACAATATGTAGATGATATTTTGCTCTGTGCTGAGACAGAGGAAGCTTGTTCACGAGCCTCAGAAGATTTCTTAAACTTTCTGGCAGGCTGCGGTTACAAGGCATCAAGAGAAAAGGCTCAGCTTTGTCAACAATCTGTTAGATATCTGGGCCTAATCATATCAGAAGGGACTAGGGCCATAGGCCCCGAGAGAATTAAACCTATACTAAACCATCCCCTACCTATGACTTTAAGGCAATTGAGAGGATTTTTGGGAATCACAGGCTACTGTCGTATTTGGATTCCGGGTTATGGAGAACTTGCCCGGCCTTTATATAAACTTATAGCTGAAACTCAGCAGGCCCAAACTGACAAACTGGTTTGGTCTCCAGATACTCAAAAGGCTTTTAAGGTTCTTCAGACTGCTCTCCTGCAAGCTCCAGCTTTGAGTTTGCCCACAGGGTCAGAATTTAACTTGTTTGTCACTGAAAGGAAAGGTATGGCCTTGGGAGTTTTGACACAACCCCGGGGGCCTCACCAGCTACCTATTGCTTATCTAAGCAAAGAATTAGATGTAATTGCACGTGGGTGGCCCCACTGCCTAAGAGTAATTGGGGCAGCTGCTTTATTAGCACCTGAAGCTTTAAAAATAATTACTGGACGAAACCTTACTGTACTGACTTCTCATGATGTGAGTGGAATCTTAAATTCTAAGGTTAACATTTGGATGACAGACAGTAGGCTTCTTAAATATCAGTCACTGTTGTTAGAAGGACCAGTAACTAAGCTTTAAGTTTGTAGAAATTTAAATCCTGCTACTTTCCTTCCTGAGAAGGAAGATGAAACACCTGATCACGATTGTTCCCAATTTCTAACTTTAAACTATGCAGCTCGGGAAGATCTAATGGATACCCCATTAGACAATCCTGACATGGAAATATTTACAGATGGCAGTTCTTTTGTTCGGGATGGAAAGCGTAAAGCAGGTTATGCTGTGGTGACGGCTGAACAGGTTTTAGAAGCAAAATCTCTCCCCCAGGAAACCAGCGCCCAGTTAGCGGAGCTTGTGGCTCTGACCCGAGCTCTAGAGTTAAGCAAAGGGCAGCGAGTAAATGTCTACACTGATTCTAAGTATGCTTATTTGACTTTGCATGCTCATGCTGCAGTATGGAAAGAAAGACAGTTTCAAACAGCAACAGGGGAACCTATTAAGCATTTCAGAGAGATCCAGAGACTTTTAACTGCTATCTATTGTCCTAAAGAAGTAGCGGTTATGCATTGCAAAGGGCACAGCAGGGATGGGAGTAAAGTAGCCACCGGTAACCTGTTAGCAGACTCTCAAGCCAAAAAAGCGGCACTTTATGAAACCCCCTCCCTACAGACGCCTTTGATATGGACAGGTCCTGTAGAACAAGAAAAACCACAATATACTGAGGAAGAATTAAAAAGATATGAGAAAAGAGGAGCAAAGATTACTGATAAAGGATGGTTACAGTCCGAGGATGGACGATTAATAATTCCTGAAAATGCTCAGTGGAAAATTCTTAAGGGTTTACATCAGAGTTTTCATTTGGGTGTAGAAAGTACTTGCCAGATGACTTCTCGTTTGTTTGAAGGTAAAAATATAATGAAAACTTTAAAAAACATTATCAAACGGTGTGAGGTTTGTCAGAAAAATAACCCAAAGACGGAAAGGCTAGCAAAATCTGGATTACAACGAAAGGGAAAGTATCCTGGAGAGGACTGGGAAATTGATTTTACTCATATGCCAAAACCTAATGGATATTCTTGCTTACAAGTTTGGGTGGATACTTTTACTGGATGGATTGAGGCGTTCCCCTGTCGTAGTGAACAAGCTAAGGAAGTTATAAAGATTTTAATCCATGAAATCATCCCCAGGTTTGGGCTGCCACGGAGCCTTCAGAGTGACAATGGCTCCGCCTTTAAAGCTGCTGTAACTCAGGGGGTGTCTAAAGCTCTAGGAATAGAGTATCACTCACACTGTTCCTGGAGACCCCAATCCTCAGGAAAGGTTGAAAAAGCTAATGACATTATCAAAAGACATCTGCGCAAATTAACTCAAGAAACCCATAGCTTTAATGAGGGCTGGAACTGCCCCCAAAAAGGAGGGACTGTCCCCCTTTGAATGTATTTATGGAAGGCCTTTCTTACGCACAGACATTGTTATAGATCCTGAAGCCTTAGAGCTAACTAATTATGTAACTCAGCTCTCAGCTTTTCAACAGGCATTAACAGAACTCCGGGAGACGACTCCTGACCCAGCCTCTGAATCCAGCAAGCCTCTATTTGAGCCAGGAACCGAGGTCCTCACAAAAACATTGGGATCTGGGGGCTCATCCCTCGAGCCCCTCTGGGAAGGCCCTTACCAGGTTATTCTTTCTTCTCCCACAGCTGTCAAAGTGCCAGGAATTGATTCTTGGGTACATCACACTCGAGTCAAGAGGTGGCACCCTGACCAGAACTAAGTGATGTCATTTTTTGTTTTTACTTTCTATGCTCTGACTTTGTATGTTTCAGATGGGCCTGATAATCTATGTGAGCCTACTTCTGCTGACTCCAGAAATCCTGAGTCTGCCCTTTGATCCTCAAGACAGTGCCTTCCTGTCCTGGGCTCACTCCTATGCTGCATTCCACAATCGGTCTAACTGTTGGGTCTGCGGAGCACTCCCCTCTTCATCAGTGGAAGGCTTCCCATGGTGGACATCTCCACTTCAAGGAAAAGACTTTCTCCAAGTCTGCGAATACCTTCGACAACAATCACATGTGATGCCTCTTCTTCGTCTGATGACATCTAACAACCCTAGAATGAACTGGTGTAATACTCTGTACCTTAACTATGGACATAATGTGACTTTTAATTTTGATTATACACTGTCTCAGTTTAATCACTATTTTGCTGCACAAGGAGAAACTTGTGCCATCATTCATACTCAATGCTGTACATATATACCTGATATGAGCACTAATGTTACTCATTTTACTAAACACATGAACAAGATGATTGGGGCCATGGATACTCCTGAAGCCTCAATCGCCTCACTTTGGGAGACATTAACTAGTTCCCCATGGTGGAAAACTATCTTAATTACAATAATTCTGATTGTTTTGTTTTTGCTCTTTGCTCCCTGCATCTGTAACTGTGTAACTGGATTTGTTTCTAGTCGCATGAAAGCTTTTAAGTTACAAATGGTTGCTCAAACTCCTGCTATCACTGCAGCTTCTTCCGATTACTATTTGGGGCCCCTGGATCAGACATCCTCACTATGAGGATTAGGAGAATATGTTGCCTCACCAATTTAGGGACAACGCCCCTTGTCAGCTCAGAAGCAGTTATGGAATGAAAACGACGCCCCTTTTCCCTAGGCAACATAATTCTCCTAAAAGAAAAGGGGGGAATGAGAGAGTAACAGGCAGGAAGGCCAGGGGTCTCCAAATGGAGGTATGAGACTGTAAGTGCCAGACATTTTTATCTCTCTTAACCGGCAGAAAAGAACAAACCAGCGATCTGTTTTTCCTTCTCTATACAAAATTAAAAGGAGGTTTCTCCTAACATTCTGTGTGGCCATGACACCTGGTCTCACCTAAAGCTAACTACTCCCAAACCTTGAGTTAACCAATACATTTCTTTTTCGTATGGAAATGTTGTCTTAAGCTATGTTAATGAACCCCAGACTCCATCTTCAAGTTGGTTCCGCCAAAGGGCCTAACTTACTTGTTCAGGTATTGTTCCCCTAATCTATGTAAACGAAACTATTTGTTGGTACAAGGTGCAAGTCAATAGTTTTATGGCCTGGGATGAATTATCTGGTGCCATTCTAGATTTTATGACATTCCTTTCTTTTCATTAACGGACTGTGAGTGACTATATACCATACAGCTAAAGACTAGGAGGAGGGTACTCTTTTGCCCCCTTCTGATGCCTATGTCAGAAGCTTTCTCTATCTCCTTTATACTTTAATAAAACTTTATTACACAAAAGCTCTGAGCGATCCAGCCTCGTCTCTGGCCCCGAATTGAATTCGTCTCCTCCGGAGGCCAAGAATCCCGCGTCTTATCGTTCAGCAACAACCTTTCAAGACCATAAACTAATTATTTAATCCCTACTTTTCCTCATCTATGTAATGGGTATAATAATGCCTATTGAACATGGCTCTCTGGTGGCATAAATGTAAGAAAATAAAATGAGCCATTTGCTAGAGTATTTTAAAGAACTTAAAAACACAATGCAAATCGAGTGATTTTTTTAAAATTAAGATGATCTTTAAAAGAACTAACATATAAAAACAGTGCTCAAAATTAAGTCTTTCAGATGGTTAGGGGGTTTGTTCTTGTAGATGGTAATTGCTAGTAAATTTGTTAGTTTCTGTAAGAACTTCTGACAGCATTTTTTATGCTCAAGTTTTATTAGGATGATTAGTTTTATTGGAATGATTTTAATTTTCAAAATTCTCCCTTGAACATGTCCCTAGATATTTTCAGCTTTTTATTAAATTGTCCCCTCGTTCCTGCACTCCCTCTGAGTCTCCTCTACCTTTCTCTCCCGCCCCACCCCCCCCAAATGTGCTCACAAGCAAACACAGCTTCTCATTCTCAGATAAAATCTGAAAACAAAGCTTCTCCTGAACATTCTGAAGCAACATGTTAAATTATATAATTTCATTGATAATACTACCTTTAAAAATCATTATTTCTCATCATACATTCTCTCCTAAGAATTTGGAGACTGAGCAGGCTATTGCTATATAAACTAAACTCTTCAATTTGTTAGCCTTTTATTATGTGAAGTATCTGAATAATTTTTGCAGCCTGAAGCAGAGGACACAGATGGAGGAACTTTGTCACGGCAACATAATGCTGGCCCACCGCTGCCTGTTTCATCTGAGTATGTGTTTGTTACTATCTGTTGTTTATTGTGAAAAAAAAGTAAACTTTCAATTGAGCAGGAAGGAATGCTGCCCAGTGAGGAGTCCAGATTACTGTCCATAGCTGACAACACTCAGAGCACCGATCTGTGTGCCCAGTGTGTTACAGAGCTTCTCAATGAAGTAAACTTGGTCCCCTTTATGGCTCTTTGGCTTTTCTTTGCTCTTGTAATCACACAAATGCAGTCAATTTTGATGTTTGCTGGTAGGAAGTTGCATTTGAATTGTAGTGTATTTCTCAGAAATCACAAAGCACATTTCAGGACCCAGTTCTACAAAGGACGTTATTTTGAGTGATAAAAATGCAACCTCAAAAAAATATGTTTATGTTGGAAACCACTCTAGAATAATTAACTATTTGGACAGTGTTAGTTGATATATCAAATTTTAGTCATTTGTGTATACCGAGTGGATTAAAGTTAAAGGTAAATGCACCTGAAGCTTGTACTAACTATTCTGTTTTGTATTTCTGAACAGGAAAGATATGATCCGCCAGATGATGATTAAAATATTTCGCTGCATTGAGCCAGAACTGAACAACTTGATTGCATTAGGAGACAAAATCGATAGCTTTAACTCCCTTGACATGCTAGTCAAAATGAGTCGCCATGTGTGGACTGCACAGAACGTGGACCCCGCTTCTTTTCTGAGCACTACACTGGGAAATGTTTTGGTGACTGTCAAAAGGAACTTTGACAAATGTATTGTAAGTTGGGTATTTTTTTTTTCAGTAACTTAGAACTCTTAACCATTGCAGAGTATCTGTGTGTGTGTGTGTGTGTGTGTCTCTGTGTGTGTGTGTGTGTGTGTGTGTTTCAAAGACTTCTGGCTTCCCACCAGGGGACCTACTGTTCCTGTCCCCACGCCTTGCAGCAGGGTATTGGCTGAAGTGTCCAGGAGCAGGCTAGTGCCAAGTTGTGTCCCGTCTACACTGTGAACCATGGCCAGTTCCTGGAGTGACTGACACAGAGGCAGCAGCGATTACACCCGAGATCCACTAAGTAACTGAAATCCCAGGTGACCAATTAGTGACCATAGATTTAATGAAGCAACTGAAACTTGAATTTATTGTTTTTCTTCTTTTAATATATCACAATAGGGTAATTAATATTTGGGTTATTTTAATTGATTAAAGTATTTTTTTCAGTTCAATAGCTTTAATCATATTGCTTTAAGAATAAATTGTTCTTATGACAACTTTTGGTAGTTATCATTTTTCTCCTAATAGGGAAAAAAATCATTAACTTTATTTTTTCTGTTAGGTTTTGGTAAGCTTATAGATATGAAGAGGATTGGGCCAGGTTCTAAAAAGAGTTTCATTTTATGAATATATTTAGTATTAATATGTAAAAATAGGTATTTATCATCTGAATTATTCTACTATGTAACCTCTAAGTTAAATCCAGTGCTTGAATAGCCATAGAATAATGAGTGAGTGAAAGTCACTCAGTCATGTTTGAGTCTTTGTGACCCCATGGTCTGTAGTTTGCCAGACTCCTCTGTCCATGGAATTATCCAGACAAGAATACTGGAGTGGGTAGCCATTCCCTCCAGGGGATCTTCCCAACCCAGGGATCGAACCCAGGTCTCTCGCTTTGCAGGCAGATTCTTTACCGGCTGAGCCACCAGGGAAGCCCATAGAATAATGAGAGAATAATAAAAATATTAAGGGTGATTAAAATCCACTTCATCTTTTATACTTTTTAAAAATAATGCTTACTGATTTCTGAAAGTTTAAAAGCCATCCGTAGAAACGTAAATGTCACCTCAACAGACTTGTTAACCCTCCTTCCCCACCAAATGATTGCACTGGCATTTGAAATATTATGAAATTTGGCCACTTATCCTCTTCCCTGCCCAGCTTTCTTCAGAAGTGATGATAAACCTGTAAGGTCTGATTGTAAGCTGATTGCCAAAAAGAAAATAAAGAATTACTAAAGTCTAAGATAATGAGTCCTATGTGACATAGAATAAGAATAGCTAGAACATAAACCATGAGAACACTGTACATTTTTAGAATATGAAGATTTTCTTGCTCTTATCAGTGAATAAAGCTAGTATATAAAACTTTAATATAATACCTCTCAATCCAGTTGAATGTAATTGTTAGAAGTGTAAGATATAATAGTGTCAGGGAGATGTAGACATGGGTTCAAATGAAGTGCTTAGCACATTGCCTGGTACAGAATAAGAGCTTGTAACTAATTGCTTGTAATGGTGATGATGATGATGATGATGATGACAGTAATGAAAGTGAAAGTAAAGTCGCTTAGTCGTGACCGACTCTCTGCGACCCCATGGACTGTAGCCTACCATGCTCCTCCGTCCATGGGATTTTCCAGGCCAGAGTACTGGACTGGGTTGCCATTTCCTTCTCCAGGGGATCATCCCGACCCAGGGATCGAACCCAGGTTTCCCACATTGTAGGCAGATGCTTTACCATCTGAGTCACCAGGGAACAATAGTGGTAATTAGTAATAGTTTGCTGAAGAATGTTCGTGTTCCTCTCAAAACTGGGAAGTGAAGAAATTTAGTTAAATTAACCTAGACAAAGGTATAAAGTCGTGTTTTTTCCCTAAATTGCATGTATTTCTAAAAGATGGACCTTGTCACTAAAGGGAAGAGGATGGTTCCTTCTGTTGGTTATCATCAATCTGTTTCTTAATTTAAATCAAGTCTTTTCACAGTGTCGTCAGTTGTGTGTGCTCAGTAAGTGTTACATGTTTTTGGTACTTGGGACAAGATCTGGACCTAAAGCATACCTTGAAAGAGTAGTGAATGGTTCTCTGTGTATTGAGCCAAAGAATGAATGTCAGACAACTGCAGAAAGTGGAATAGATGGTATCTGAGTTTAGTACTTTCATCTGGTGGCCAAGCCCAAAGTGTTCTTCAAGGAACAGGGCTAAAAAGATTAGCCTGCCAAGAACTAGGGATAAAATTAGAAACATATCAAGTACTTCCAAGCTGGACACTGCACTCCAGTACATTTCTTACCTGCATTTACTTTGCTTTTCAGGATTCCTCACACTACAGTGATGTGGTTTTGTACCCTTTAACCTTTGAAAATGGTATGATCTGGGTGTCTCTGCCTCATTGTATAGTCTTGCCTTCTTTGTCATAGATTAATTAACCGTATAAGGATGGGTTTATTCCTGGGCGCTCTGTTCTGTTAATGTACATGTCTGTTTTTGTACCAGTACCATATTGTTTGATGACTGTAACTTTGTAGTATAGTTTGAAATCAGGGAGCATAATACCTCTGATTTTGTTCTTCTTTCTTGAGCTTGCCTTGGCATTACGATCTTTTGTGTTTCCATACAGGTTTTAGAATGATTTGTCCAATTTGGATTCCTTTTATTTATTTTTCCTGTCTGATTGCTATGTCTAGGACTTCCAATACCATATTGAACAAAAGAACGGTTACTTTTCTAATCTCTACATGTCATATGGTTTTCAGGTTATACCCCCAGAATCTCAGCACAATGAAATTTTAGGTAGGAGTTGAAAATGATTCAACACTTTGGCAATGTACTTCTTACTGGGAATAGAACTAGATCCCCTGGAAGTACACAGAATCATAATTGATTATTTTGAACCAAAGTGTCTATATTCTGTCTATATGTCTATTTGTTACTTTGTATCCATCTTACACAAGTACTTTGCTATACTGATTTAGAGTGAATGACTAATAGGTACATGGAAAACTATATAATGCAAATCCACAGTAGAAGTACCTGTTCTCCTCTGTGCTCATACCCCCAAAACATAGAACTTCTCTATCCAAACAAATTTTAGGCTGATGAGATTTGGAAATGGTTGTGGTTCTCAACTTGACTATATAGACACCAACCAGAAATAATCTTGAGAGATCCTGTGTGTGCTCTGGTATCTGCTCTGCCCCAAAGTGGGCAATCATTATATACTTACCTTTTATAAATGATAGAAGTGTTCATTGGTTGTTTTTACTTGAAACAAAGACCTGAGGTTCACAAGCTTTGAGTGCATTTTGTTTTGAATAATTTGGATTTTTTCCCTTGATTTTAGTTCCTTCAATGATATCTATGTACTTTTTAATCTCTAGAAATAGTTTTTCATAGTTATCCATATTGTGTTAATCTTTGATTAGTAAATGTCCGAAATGTTCTAGGTATTAAATTACATCATGCCTTTGTGGTATATATATTTACTTTTAATTGTACGTTGTTTCTAAGTTGCTTAGCTATTTTTCTCCCTTGCTTTCTGCCTAACTTTAGAGTAACCAAATAAGGCAAATGGAAGAAGTAAAGATCTCAAAGAAGAGTAAAGTAGGAATTCTCCCGTTTGTTGCTGAATTTGAAGAATTTGCTGGACTCGCAGAATCAATCTTTAAAAATGCTGAGTGTCGTGGAGATCTAGATAAAGCATATACTAAACTTATCAGAGGAGTATTTGTTAATGGTAAACTTTTGTTACATTATGAAGAAGTTTTTGGTGGTGGTTTTCCTTATTTCTGGTGTTTTTGGTCAGTTGTTTTCATTATTTCTGATTAAGTTAGAAGTTGGGAGACAGATGTGTTCATTATTTTCCATAGTCTCTAGTCTTTTTTAAGTTTTCTGAAATTAAAGATTTCTTAAATTTGGGACTTCTCTGGTGGTCCAGTGGCTAAGACTCCACACTCCCAATGTGGAGAACCTGGGTTCAATCCCTGGTCAGCGAACCAGATCCCACATGCAGCGATGAAGTCCTGGCACAAGTAAATAAAAAAATATATATATATTAAAAATAATAATAATAATAAAGATTTCTTAAATTTGAAAAACAGTGTGTAAAACCCTTTTGTATTTACCAGGAACTACTTATATTTTAGGGTTCATATGGGCTATCAGTATGCAAAGTTGAAATTCATTTTTTAAACACAAAAATGACCTTGTGGATTACATTCGCATTTTAGCAGGAGTCTTCTTGAGCTGATCAACAGTGATGTCTGTATGTGTGTGTGCTTAGTCAGTCAGTCATGTCCGACTCTTTGCAACACCATGGACTGTAGCCCACCAGGCTCCTCTGTCCATGGGATTCTCCAGGCAAGAATACTGGCACGGGTTGCCGTGCAATCAGCCAGGGGATCTTCCCAACCCCGGGATCAAACCCAGGCCTCCCACATTGCAGGTGGTTTCTTTACCATCTGAGCCACCGGGGAAGGTCAAGAATACTGCAGTGGGTAGCCTATCCCTTCTCCAGGGGATCTTCCCGAGCCAGTTACTGAATCTGGGTCTCCTGCATTGCAGGCCGATTCTTTACCAGCTGAGCTACCAGGGAAGCCCAAATTAATGCTAAAATAGTGTAATTCATCATCTAGCTATGTCAGATCACACAGTTAAGTTACAGAAACAGTGTGGATGTGTTTAATTTGAAATAAATGATCTGACTGCATCAATTCAGGAATTTTTAAAACTAAAAAAAATGACCAAAGTAGAATTATCTCAACAGTTAGAGATAATACATTTTTGGTGGAAACAGGTTTAGGGGAAAGATGATAAATTACATGATTGAATGTTTATATGGTTGATATTTCTTTTAAAATTCAAAGTAGCTTTGCTTTGTCTGATTGTAAAGTAGTATATGCTCATTACATACCCCCCAAAATCAGCACACTGACTTTAAAAATCAAGAAGAAACTAAAGGTAATTTGTAATCTCATCATACAAAGGTTAACATTTAATTTTTACCTGTGTGAACTTTTCAGTATATCTCTCTCCCTGACAGACATGCACATATTGTGTGTTCTGTAATTTGAAATGTTTCTCACACCTTACACCCTGTTTGGAACCTGCTAGACTCTGTGATTCTAGTGTCTGTCCTTGTCTCATGATACAGATAACCGTAGTCACTTCTGATGATTACATAGAGTTCCATCTGTCATTGTTTACTTAGCAGATCTTCTGTTAACAGGCATTTGGTTTGTTTCCAGTTTTCTGTATATTTCTGTATATTGTCCAATGATTTCCCTAGGATCAGTTATTAGAAATAATTCCTGGGTCAGAAGTTTTGTGTCTGTTGAGTTTCTGCCAAATAACCACATAGAAAGATTATACCAGTTTGGTCCTTTGAGTGTTTGGTGAAAGTTTCTGTCACATCTGCCTCGAGACCCAGTATTTCTCGGTATTATCAGTCTTGTTATCCTTTGTTAACCTAGAAGGATATAATTCAGTTTTGCTTATGGTATGTTTTACTGTGTAAGAGCTTCCAAATTATATGTTAAGTTTATTCATCTTTCTCTTTATGACTTCTCAGTTTTGGGCCATTCTTAGAAAGTTCGTACTACCACAGAATTATTTCTTTAATTAGGTTTATTTTTCTTAGTACTTACAATTGCATTCATTTATTTGCCTTTGACATTTTAAGCACTTGAACAATTTAGAATTTGGTTGGCTAAAAGATGTGAAATAGGAATCCAAATTTAGCCATATATATATATATATATATATATAACTGTTTTAGAATGATTTTTTATTTAGGTTTAGGTCGATCCTTCAATACAGTATGTTTTATTTGATTAAGTCCAGAAATGTGCTTACTTCTTAAAGTTATAAATGAAAAAAATCATGTAATTTTTCCATAGCTAAATGTGGTCATAGTCATACCAGGTCATCGTTACATTTTTTCCATTTTTGTTTTAGTGGAGAAAGTAGCGAACGAAAGCCAGAAGACCCCCAGGGATGTCCTCATGATGGAAAACTTCCACCATATTTTTGCAACACTTTCTCGTTTGAAAATCTCATGTCTAGAAGCTGAAAAAAAAAGAAGCCAAACAAAAAAACACAGATCACCTTCAGTCTTATGTCATATACTCTTTAGGACAACCTCTTGAAAAGCTAAATGTCAGCATATTTTCATTCAGTATTTTTTTCTTGGTTTTGAACCTGTGTTTAGATGTGAGTAACACAACAGACATTTAAATTTGCTCATTCATTGGTGGGTGCAGGAGGATAAGGAAGGATGGACTGAGATATTGAAGCTGCTCAGACACTGCTAGATGTTTTATATACATTATTTCTTTTAATTCTTGTAAACGATGATGTGGGGTAAGATAGCATTATCCTTGTTTTACAAATGAAGAAATTGGAAGTAAATAAAAAGTTATAGTAATTGACAGGTAGCAAAGCAGGGGGATTAACCATAGATTTAGCCTTTTCCATTATACCAGTCTTCCATTTCTTACCTCGTAAATGGCTAACCTTTATCCCTAGCTCAGATGAAGATTTTGAAAATTCTATCAAGATAAAAAGAAAATAAAAAATTGTTTTATTCATTGCCTTTTCTTTATCCTTCCTTTCTTGACTTGTCATTCCCCAGAGCAAATCTGATCTTTAAACATGAGAAATGGTAGTTTTAGAGAACTTTGCAACATAGTAGAAGCTTAAATGGACCCTTCTAACAAATTAGGTCCACAGTGTGATTCGTCATCTTTGTTTTGAAGTTAGAGTCAAATAAAAATTGTCTGTCTGTTGTCAGCAATTCAAATGCAGAACCAGTGCCTTGTAAACTGAAGAACAGGCAGATATTCCTTTAGGGTAAAGGGTCTGTCTCAGACCTAAAGCCTGCATGATGCGTAACTGCAACATAAAGGAACTTCCTTTGAAATCAAATTTAGAGCAGACACATTGATAAATCCTTTATTATGTAACATTGTTAGAGAAGCTCTAGCCAATGCAGTAAGACCGAAACATAAAGACATATGGAAAGAGAATCATACTGGAATGGACTGCCATTTCCTTCTCCAGGGAATCCTACCACCCAGGGGTCAGATCCGGGCCTCTTGTGTCTCCTGCTGGCAGGCGGAGTCTGTGACTGCGCCACCTGGGAGGCCCTCGGGCTTACAATCACCTGTGTGTGACATGTGGGAGTTATTTCATCTTGTAAAGTAAAGTAGGTTTTTTAACCTAGTCAAGGTATATATATATATCAAAAAACAGTTTGTTTCCTATATGTTATAATAACCAATTAAAAATCTGTGTAGAAAAATAAATACATTAATTAAAATCTGTGTAGAAAAAAAATTTAAATATCTGGAACAGATTTGTCTAGAAAATTATTATTAAAAATGTAGTAATTTAATGAAGAATAAATAAATAATTGCTAAGAAAATTTTAGAGAATAGTAGAGAGGGGATTTGACTTGTCAGTATTAAATCATGTTGTGCTCAAGTAAAGACTTGCCAATATACATGTTAAAAAACCACTTACACTTAAAAGGCAGCCTGAGAAGAATATTTATAACAGTACAAGAGTCAGGATGCTAAATATAAAAGATCTTTTTAAAATCAGTCAGGAAAGCACTAGGATCCCAATATATAAATGGGTATGGGTTCTGAATGTACTTACTGAGCATATGAAAAGCAGATAAACTTCATTGCTAGCTGAAGAATATTGAAATAAAATGACAAATAAACCTTTCTTACCTTTTTTTTTTGGCTACACCACTTGGCATGTGGGATCTTAGTTCCCCATCCCCGTCCGTCCACCGGGGATCCAATCCATGCCGTCTGCATTGGAAGGGCAGAGTCTTAACCACTGGACTGCCAGGAAAGTCCCCCTTTTTCACTTTTCAAAATGACAAAGATTTTTCTTTAGTTATGATAATGCTGATGATAGTATGATAAGATTAAATAGTGTCATATACTGCTGACAGAAATATAAAGTAACTGAACTTTTCTGGGAAGCAATTTGTGTATATGAAGAGTCTTCAGAATGCTTAACAATTACACTCCTCAACTGAAGAATTATAGTCCTAGAAATTTATGCTGGACAGTCATCAAAAATGTGGGTAAATACCTATGTATGAAAGTTATTTATAGCTGTATTTATAATAGATTTTGTTTTTGATGAGTAGATTTTGCCAACTTCAAGAGAAAAAGTAAAAAATATTAAATACTTAATACTGAAGGAATGAATAAACATAGTATAGTCATTGGACGGAACATGATGCAGCCATTAAAATTTATACTTTGGGAAAAACATATCAAATATTAAATGGAAAATATAGCATACAAAATTAATC
The DNA here is from genome assembly GCF_963930625.1 of Muntiacus reevesi. Lineage (NCBI taxonomy): Eukaryota > Metazoa > Chordata > Mammalia > Artiodactyla > Cervidae > Muntiacus > Muntiacus reevesi. The sequence continues at coordinate 53,117 of NW_027078017.1, forward strand.
TCATTTTCATACTCACACATCAAAAGACTAGAGGGAATTCTAGTCTTTTGACAGTACTTATCTCTGAGTAGTGTGATAATAGCTGATTATTATTTTATCCTTTATATTTTCACACACCGTCTGATTTTTACACAGTGGATATATACTAGTTTATAATCAGATTTTTTTTTTTTTTTTTTAATTTAAGTGGTAGTGAGAGCCGTTCTTAGCCGTTGTTTCTTTTCATTTCCTTGAAGCATTTGTTTGAAGGTGTGGAAGCTCGGGTGGCACAGGGTATAAGAGAGGAGGAAGTGAGCTATCAACTTGCGTTTAACAAGCAAGAACTCCGAAAAGTTATTAAAGAGTCTCCTGGAAAAGAAGTGAAAAAAGGTCTCGATAACCTCTACAAGAAGGTTGATAAACATTTATGTGAAGAGGAGAACTTACTTCAGGTATGCTTTAGTTCTCTTAACCTACCTAGATTGCACATCCTTTTATATATCTATTTTCCCCTAAATATTCCTCTAGAAATGCTATACATTTTCTAATTTTAGTGCAGGAGGAAAGCGCCATATAAAATGCAGACAAGATTAGTAAATTGTGAGGAAAAAAGGAATATTTATACAAGTTTATATGGCTATCTCTGTGTATTTTATATTTCTGTGGTATCATTTTGAGACATTAAGTTGTTTTGCTTTTGTTTGGGGACGGGTTTTTCATGACTTTCTGTGTTTTGTTTTAGTTTGGAAGGTAGTAAGGGAATGGAATGTGGAGTGATTGTGAGCATGGGAGCCTGGATATGGGTTCATAATCTGCCTCCAGGTAAAACTGCCTGGTTTGGAGCAAGTTAGTTCACCTCTCTGAGCCTCAGTTTCCTTATTTGAAAAGCAGAAATAATACCTGTACTCTCTAGGTGGGCACTAATATTATTGCCATTGCCATTTTATACATGTGAAAATCAGAGCTTGGAGAGGTAGAGTAATGTGACCACGATCCCATAGCTAATGTATGATAGAGTCAGGTTTAAACCTCAGTTAGAGATGAGTAAGAATTACTCTTGATTTTAGCATCATGGAAGGCTTCATGAAGGAAAGCATTTATGTTAGTCTATGGCAGTCAGATACTAACTTAACAGAAAAAATAGAAGTGGCATTCCCAGTGGAAGAAATACTGTGAGCTAAAAGATGAGAAGCAAAAAGTGTAAGTAAAGCTGTTTAGTAAAATAGTCTTAAGCTGACTGTTAGGAATTTAAGGTTTGTGACATTTAGGATTTACAAGGAAAAATCCTCGAAGAAGGCACTCTTTGAACTGGCAGATAGAAGTGGTGTTCGTTCATAGTACCCACCCTCACCAGGTTGTCATGAGACTTAAATAGAATAATACGTGCATAAAGCCCTTTGCACTGTGCTGATGTGAAACAAGTCGAGTAAGTGTAGCCTATTGACAGCGCTGCCGTGTCAGTGTGTGTGTGTCAGGTTCTGCCTTGATAGTTGTCTAAGGTTTATTTTCTGATGGGACTGTTCATTTGTTTACTTTTTCTTGACTGAAGTACAGTTGATTTACAGTGTCGTATTGATTTCTGCTTATATCTGTCAGCAATTTAGTTTCCACTTCTAGACTATAGATCCCTTTGACTGCTCATGATTAGTCTGACTCATCTTGGTGTTCTCCATGTCATCAAGAAGTGTTTTGCATCCTTAATTTTAGATAAATTAAACTTTCATCTGCTGTGAAGTTTCATTTAATCCTTAGTCTTATTTCATACATAGTAGTGCATAGCCACATCTGTGTTGGCTATTGGAACAGATACAATAACAGCTGAAATGTAATAAACATTACTGTGTTGTCAAACACTGTTCTGAGCACTTTACATACATTCACTCATTTAATCTCATTTGAACCTGTGGGGAAGGTATTATTATCATGACCCAGTTTACAGATAAGGAGGGCCTTGAGGCACAGAAGAGTGGTGTAACATACTCAAGGTCACTCGAGGAGTTACGAATCTTCCTTCAGGATGTACATTCTTAACTGTTGTTGTTCAGTCGTTCAGACGTGACTCTGTGACCCTGTGGACTGCAGCACGCCAGGCTTCCCTGTCCTTCACTCTCTCCCAGTTCAGCTCCGTCGCTCAGTCGTGTCCGACTCTTTGCGACCCCATGGACTGCCCAGAGTTTGCTCACATTCATGTCCATTGAGTCGATGATGTTACCTAACCATCTCATCCTCTGCCACCTTCTCCTCTTCCCACCTTCAATCTTTCCCAGCATCAGGGTCTTTTCCAGTGAGTCGGCTCTTCACATCAGGTGTCCAAAATATTGGAGCTTTAACTTCAGCATCAATCCTTCCAATGAATATTCAGGGTTGATTTCCTTTAGGACTGACTGGTTGGATCTCCTTGCAGTCCAAGGGACTCAAGAATCTTCCCCAGCACAGTTCGAAAGCATCAGTTTTTTGGCACTCAGCCCTCTTTATGGTCCAAGTCTCACATCTCTACATGACTACTGGAAAAACCATAGTTTTGACTCTACAGACCTTTGTCAGCAAAGTGAAGTTTTTGCTGTTTAATATGTTGTCTAGGTTTGTCATAGCTTTTCTTCCAAGGAGCAAACATCTTTTAATTTCATGGCTGCAGTCACCATCCACAGTGATTAACTATTATGCTATCCTGCTGCTAAGTCACTTCAGTCCTGTCCGACCCTGTGCGACCCCATAGACGGCGGCCCACCAGGCTCCCCCGTCCCTGGGATCTCAAGGCAAGAACTCTGGAGTGGGTTGCCATTGCCTTCTCCAATGTGTGAAAGTGAATTATGCTATCCTAAATGCTTAGAATATGTCTTGACAGTATTTCTACATTCTTGTTATGTATTGTTTCCTCTTGCAGTTTAGCGACTCTCATTTTCATTTTGTAGGTGGTGTGGCACTCCATGCAGGATGAATTCATTCGCCAGTACAAGCATTTTGAAGGTTTGATAGCTCGCTGTTATCCTGGATCTGGTGTTACAATGGAATTCACTATTCAGGACATTCTGGACTATTGCTCCAGCATTGCACAGTCCCACTAAACCTTATAAAAGAAGAAAAGATAAATGAAAAGAAACACTCTGAGTACACCAGACACTATTCAAAAATACCAAGCAACCGTTTTGAGAACTCCGACTTGAAATTTTACGTATTACTTAATGTCAGATAATTGGGTAATGTGTGCATGCTCAGTTGTGTCTGACTCTTTGCAACCCCATGGACTGTAGCCCACCAGGTTCCTCTGTCCATGGAATTTTCCACGCAAGAATACTGGAGTGGGTTGCCGTTTTCTTCTCCAAAATGGATGATGCCATACCACATATATTCAAGAGGAAAACTACCAACCAGTGTGGCAGTTTTATTCACCCAGTAGGTTGTGTACTAACTTAAAGCATTTATCTCATCATAAATGCCTTTATCATTTTTCTACGACTGAACAGAAAATTTTCCTTTATTGTCTCGCTTCTTGTATTTGAGAATGGTTATCCTATATGTAATTCATTGAGAGTTCTTCGGCTTTCAGTAATTCAGTATTGGTTGCAAATCATGTAACTACTAAAATACTGTATCGAATTTTTCCTTCTGAATAACTATTGTGTATATGGATAAGGGTCTTGTGAAGATCAGTTGTAAACTTGAATTTTGCGGATCATGTGATTCTGTGTAACAGTCTGAAATACATTTTCCAAAAAGTTGAAATGTGGTAATATTATTCTTAAATTTATCATGTGCTGTCATTTGTATGAAAGCAAGTCCTTATAGAATCAATACGGAAGAATTATTACATGTCATTTATCGTAAAACATAGTCAGTCAGTGGTACTCAGTGAGGACTGAATCACTGCCATAAAGAGACTCGTGTCCTTAATGCATAAACACAAAGACCCTGTCAGTGCAGCGGCTTCACTTTTCTGACATTTATTTTACTTTTGGTTACGTCAGGATCCTCACTGCAGCCTGTGGGCTTCTCTCTAGTTGTGGCGCTCAGGCTCAGGTCCCATGGCCTATGGGATCCCAGTTCCTGGGCTAGGGATCAACCCGCATTCCCTGCATTGGAAGGCGGATTCTTAGCCACTAGGCTGCTGGGAAAGTCCCTCAGTACAGTTGTAATAGCAAAAAATTGCAAATAATCCAACTTTCCATTAGTAGTAGATGGATAAATTAAGGTGTATTCAGTATTTGCCAATAGAGTAGTGAGAATTAGTGAATTTTATCTACAAAAATTACTGCAGATGAATACCAGGAAAATAATGTCAGGTTTAAAAAAAAAAAGTCACAGAATATATATCATATGATTCTATTAATATAAAAGTTCAAAATAAACAGTATTTAGAGTTACAAGTGTTGTATAACTGAGAAAAAGCAAGGAAATGATCATAAAATTCTAGAGTGATTAGGGAGCAGGAAGGGAAGATTATGGTATCTAGCAGGGGCAGGATTTTAAAGGTATGTTATGTTACTTAAACTGGGCGGTGGCTACATGGATTTCATTGTACTATGATACTTGATACCTTACACATACCTTATAAATCTTATTTTATATTAGCTCAACGTTTAATTTAAAAACAAAATCAAACTCATATGTGTATGTATATTCTTTATTGACATAGGAAAAAACCTTAACATTTGTAGATGATCTGGAGACAAAGAAGATCCAAGGTTGGTTGGATTGCTCGAGGTTCAAGCCAAGTATTTTCAGAGCTGATATTCCACACAACAGTGACCTCCCTCTCCAGAATGTTACAGATATAAATATATTTAAACATCTAAAGACCAAACACTGTCTAATGTTTGTGTTAACAGACTAAGGTTAATTTTACCTGAGGTGGTATGGCTCTTATTTAAAGAAAAGGCAGATAGCAAAATACTTCTTAGAAAAGAATCTAGAAAAGTAAGCACGTCACATAACAAAATTATCTAAATAACTGGATAGAAATTTTGAGAAAGTAAGATGTACATGATTCCTATTAAAGATAAACATTGGTTAATTAATATGTCTCAGTTTATATTTGTGTTAGTATCTGTTTATTCTAAGGAATTAGAAACTAAGTTTAATACAGCTTTTCAAAATTAAATAAGATATTTTGAATGAAGACAGAAAAGGCAGTGGATGACTGATCAGCTACAATTTTCTAGATCTTAGAGATATGTAATATTTTGTGCTACAGATGGAATGAGAAGAGCAACATATGATAACTTAGAGAATATAAAGAAATGAAAAAGTGCTGAGAAAGCAAAAATGGCTATGCCAGGAAGGTTAAATATACAATGGTGTCTAGGAAGTAAGATTATTAATTCTCATAACTCTATGTTCTAGGATCCTCTGCATCTGCAAGTCCCCAATTTTAATGTACATATGAAACAACCAGGAATCTTGTTGAAATGCAGGTTTTGTATGATCTAAGACTCTGCATTTCTAGCAAGATCCCAGGTAATATCAGTGCTACAGGCCTAGAACCCACAGCTGAAACTGCAAAGTTTTACAGTGGTATCAGTTCAATTCAGTCGCTCAGTCATGTCTGACTCTGCGACCCCATGGACTGCAGCACACCAGGCCTCCCTGTCCATCTCTTTTGTTTCTTTAGGTAGATATACTCCTAAGTATTTTATTCTTTTTGTTGCAATGGTGAATGGTATTGTTTCCTTAATTTCTCTTTGTATTTTTTCGTTGTTAGTATATAGGAATGCAAGAGATTTCTGTTGTTAATTGTATATCCTGCAACTTTACTATATTCATTGATTAGCTCTAGTACTTTTCTGGAAGAGTCTTCAGGGTTTTCTGTGTAGAGGATCATGTCATCTGCAAACAGTGAGAGTTTCACTTCTTCTTTTCCAATCTGGATTCCTTTTACTTCCTTTTCTGCTCTGATTGCTGTGGCCAAAACTTCCAACACTATGTTGAATAGTAGTGGTGAGAGTGGGCACCCTTGTCTTGTTCCTGATTTTAGGGGAAATGCTTTCAATTTTTCACCATTGAGGGTGATACTTGCTATGGGTTTGTCATATATAGCTTTTCTTATGTTGAGGTATGTTCCTTCTATTCCTGCTTTCTGGAGAGTTTTAATCATAAATGAGTGTTGAATTTTGTCAAAGGCTTTCTCTGCATCTATTGAGATAATCATATGGTTTTTATCTTTCAATTTGTTAATGTGGTGTATTACATTGATTGATTTGCGGATATTAAAGAATCCTTGCATTCCTGGGATAAAACCCACTTGGTCATGATGTATGACTTTTTAAATATGTTGTTGGATTCTGTTTGCTAGAATTTTGTTAAGGATTTTTGCATCTATCGTCATCAGTGATATTGGCCTGTAGTTTTCTTCTTTTGTGGCATCTTTGTCTGGTTTTGGAATTAGGGTGATGGTGGCCTTATCATAGAATGAGTTTGGAAGTTTACCTTCTTCTGCAATTTTCTGGAAGAGTTTGAGTAAGATGGGTGTTAGCTCTTCTCTAAATTTTTGGTAGAATTCAGCTGTGAAGCCATCTGGTCCTGGGCTTTTGTTTGCTGGAAGATTTCTGATTACAGTTTCGATTTCCGTGCTTGTGATGGGTCTGTTAAGATCTTCTATTTCTTCCTGGTTCACCAGTTTTGGAAAGTTATACTTTTCTAAGAATTTGTCCATTTCTTCCAAGTTGTCCATTTTATTGGCATAGAGCTGCTGGTACTAGTCTCTTATGATCCTTTGTATTTCAGTGTTGTCTGTTGTGATCTCTCCATTTTCTTTTTTCTTTTCTTTTTTTTTTATCTCTCCATTTTCATTTCTAATTTTGTTGATTTGGTTCTTCTCCCTTTGTTTCTTGATGAGTCTGGCTAACGGTTTGTCAATTTTGTTTACCTTTTCAAAAAACCAGCTTTTAGCTTTGTTGATTTTTTTCTATGGTCTCTTTTGTTTCTTTTGCATTTATTTCTGCCCTAAGTTTTAAGATTTCTTTACTTCTACTAACCCTGGGGTTCTTCATTTCTTCCTTCTCTAGTTGCTTTAGGTGTAGAGTTAGGTTAGTTATTTGACTTTTTTCTTGTTTCTTGAGGTAAGCTTGTAATGCTATGAACCTTCCCCATAGCACTGCTTTTACAGTGTCCCATAAGTTTTGGGTTGTTGTGTTTTCATTTTCATTCGTTTCTATATCAAGAGGCCTTTTAGTTCCTCCCTGCTTTCTGCCATAAGGGTGGTGTCATCTGCATATCTGAGGTTATTGATATTTCTCCCAGCAATCTTGATTCCAGCTTGTGCTTCATCCACCCCAGCAATTCTCATGATGTACTCTGCATATAAGTTAATAAGCACAGTGACAAAATACAGCCTTGACGTAGTCCTTTCCCTATTTGGAACCAGTCTGTTGTTCCATGTGCAGTTCTAACTGTCGCTTCCTGATCTGCATACAGATTTTTCAAGAGGCAGGTCAGGTGGTCTGGTATTCCCATCTCTTTCAGAATTTTCCACAGTTTATTGTTATCCACACAGTCAAAGGCTTTGGCATAGTCAATTACAATGGTGTATGCTACATCATTCATACCTCTGAACAAATTAACATAATTTGGGGTTTCTTGTTGTTGTTGTTTTGTCTTTTGGAAGACAGCTCACGTGTGTGCTTGTGGCTTTAAGAGTTCTCAGCTTTTAATATTTGGCAGCACCATGATATGGTATGCTGGTATGCATAGGTCCTGAGTTGTGTCCAACTCTTTGCAACCCCATGGGCTGTAGCCTACCAGGCTTCTCTGTCCAAGGGATTTTCCAGGCAAGAATACTGGAGTGGGTTGCCATTTCCTTCTCCAGTGCGTGAAAGTGAAAAGTGAAAGTGAAGTTGCTCAGTCGTGTCCGGCTCAGCGACCCCATGGACTGCAGCCTACCAGGCTCCTCTGTCCATGGGATTTTCCAGGCAAGAGTACTGGAGTGGGGTGCCATTGCCTTCTCCGAGTACTAAGTGCATTTAGGAGCAATTCATATTTTGAAAAGAGGAAGAAAAAAGACAGTGGGGCGGATGAAAGGGGGGAGAGGAATATATGAAAAAAAGGGAAATCAGGTGATAAGAAACAATGGAGAATATAGCAAGCAAGACAAACATGAGTCTATGAGCACATGTCTTGCCCAAAAAATCTTGAGAAAGCAGCTTCTCTGAGATAACATCTCGATCAATTTCACTGGCAAGATGGTGAGTCTTTCAAGAAGTTCCAGGTAGTCAGCTAGAAGAGAAGGTAGTAAAAAAGAAATTAAGAAATGGAAGGAATGTGCTTTAATCTGAATTTAAGTTTGTCTCCATCTCACTTTAAACAGTTAGCCTTTCTGGATCTCCTTTCATTTCAATTATGTTGCCCTGTAACTCTCTCATAAGAGCCTATTCTTTTCCTTCATGGCACTTAGCTATAATATACTACTTCTTTAGTATATCTCCCCTATATCTAAGCCTGCAGTCTTTATGACTAGGATTATTTTGTGTAACAGTATCTGTCTAGAACATGTACGTACTTAAATATTGAGTTTAAACAGTAGAAAGTGAACAGGCAGCCTTGAATTGTTAACTCATGGAAGGAGGAAACCATTGCATGAATTTCTTTACAATTCTCTGCAATGTTTAGAGCACAACTGTATTCTTGAAAGTAAGTTGCATTAGGGCAGAATCTCTGTTCTCTGCTTGAACCTAGCACCTAATGTAACTAGATGTGGATCTCATTCTAGGTGCTGAGTGAAGGTTGTTACAAGGAAATTGGACTTACAAGATAAAGTATACTCTGCTCCCAGTTTTTACCTTATACATATACAGGGTCTCCACAGTGGCATACATTCTATTAAGATTGACGAATTAAATTCATGAAGGGCCTAAATGAACAATGTCTTCTGTAGATTTCAGATATGCTCTCTTGGGGAGGCCGTATACCTGATCTACTGTCAGCTCCTCTGGTAGACACTGTGAGCTGTGGGGTCTGCCTGCTCCTGCTAACAGAGCTCTGCTTTTTACAGAGTAGGAACAGGCCAGACAAAAGTGAAACACCAAAGCTGGCATAGACTCTTGGATCCCGACCTGCTGCATATTAGAGTTGTGGAAATGTTTAAAACTCCTGATATCTGCACCCTACTCTAGCCAAATAAATATGAATCTCTGAAGATGGGGCCCAGGTTCTTACAAGCCTCCCAAACCATAATGGGCAGCATGCTTGGCCTGGTCTCAGCAGGCCATGACAATCCAGCTCTCCTTTGCCTATGTTTGATTGAGGAGTACATATTTGTGTAAACCCAGCTCTAGTCAGTGAGATCTAGGAGGAAGTCTGCTAAGAGATCGCGAGAGAGATTGTCCATCCTGAAAAAAAAAGAAAGTTCATAAGACATACAGGGTCTTTAGCCTCTATATCTTCTTCCTTCTTGGTATGTTGTGATAGGAGATGAGAGCCATGGCTGCTGTGATCATGAAGTAGGATTACCAGAGCCATCAAAGAAAAAGGTAAAGCATGCAATGATATATGTGTATTAAAACATGCAAGCATGTCAAAAAAATATGTATATAAACAGAGTAGGTGCAATTGTTTGAAAATTTAGGGTATTGAATGTAATTTCTTTAATGATTATCCATATGTTACTATTAATCTTTAGAGGTTTCTATTGAATTTTCATCACACAACCATGATCCTTATGGTTTTGCAGATGATTTTAAAATACGTGCAGAGAGATCTGAGAGTTGTTTGGAAGAAATTTTGTATTGTTTTGTTAGAATATATGCATTTGCTATAGTTTAAAAGAACGCTTTATCGTGGGTTGTTTTTCTGGACCAACAGCTCTTATCTTACCTCCCAGTCTTTGCCAAGCTGTAGCTAAGCCAACATTGATCCTCTGCAACTACTTTGAGGTCAGGTTGACCAGTCAATACTGTAGCACTTAGGGAAAGAGAACTTTCTAAAAGGATTTCTACGTAGTGGAATAATACAAAATTTAATCCAAAACACCACCTGCTTTCCTAAGGCAGTTTGTAGGCCCAACCTAAATTTAAATTTGAAAAAAAAAAAAATCTTGAAGTGGTTTGTATTAAAATTCACTCATTATAATTTTACTTAGCTTTTTTAAAGCCAAGTTTATTTAGCTACAGCTATAAATGAAATGAACTACATCTAACTTGTGTTCATAAAAATTCATTTCCATATTTGTTTATTCAGGAGGAATAATTTCCTGTAAGATTGCTCGAACCATAAAATTTATCACAGGGAACAGTTCTGAAAGTAGAAGAGAGCAGAGGAACAGCTAAGACTATAATAGATGAATACTTTAACTTTTACTGATGGAGGCTGAAATTATGTGCCTCTTCCTAGGGCATCATCATTCTAAGAATTGTGATTTCTCTGCTTCTTCTCTGGGTCCTTTGTCTTAATAATTTCCTGCCTCTTAGCCTTGTCTTTGTACCATAGATTGTCTTTTCTGCCTGAAAAATTATAGTATTGCATCAGGGGATATAAAATTAATCACAATAATCTAGACATGGATTGTGTCTCTTCCCATATCACAGTAGGATCATTTGGATCCTGAAAGATTATCCATCACAGTCCCCATGCTCTGCAAAGATTAGGCAGATGATTGGTCTAACTGGGCCAATCAGACTCTCCATCTCTGCCGGGAGTGTGAATCTTGGGCAGGCGACACTGCTTGAATGAAGGTACTTAGAGTTAAATCCTCCCTGTTTCACACCAAAAGAGAACACCCATAAATGTCTTCTATAAAGATCTCCAAAGTTGCCCTTGTTTGTGATCTTCCCAAGATGAAGTGGTTCTTTTTTCTTCTGATTTTGTGAATCACCCGATATTTTTCCCATATTGCAGTCGGGGAGTAGTAGGGAGCCCTTAAGTTAGTTGAAGTTAGTTTCTGTAGCTTGCAACCGAAGATCCCCAATTAATGCAAACTAAAATATGTTTATACACAGAATCAAATAAACTGTATAAGACAATAAATGGTATTTGCCAAATGAATGATACAGACAGTGTTGTAATAGCTCAGAGGAGTTAGATGTATCTGTAGTCTGATAAAGTCAAGGAATTGAGACATGCATCATTGAGTTGCTGCCACCCACCCATTGGGCAGCACCCGTGAAGATCAGTTAACAGTGTAACCTGAGCTGAGAGTTCAGACTCTGAAGTTAGCACAGGCCTCACACCCTGCCTCTCTCGGGCTGTCTGATCTTGTGCAGGTAAGTTAGTTCTGGGCCTCAGGATCCTAATTTGTAAAAGGGAAAGAGTAGTGCTTCTCTCATAGGTTCATTGTAAGGATTAAATCAGATGGTGTTTGTAAAATGTTTAGCACGGTGCTAATAAGCATTCAATTTTAAGAAGAAATGGATCAACGACGCATTTCTGAGCAACAGTTGAGCAATCAGACTCTGCTCTCCAGGGTGAGTGGATGAAATGGAGCAACATCCTTGGGCCGAAAGATGACAACAGCTTACTGGGGTCCATTCCTCACCCTGACCCAGTCACCCACCAGGCAGGCGCACCTGCGTTTTCCCAGGACAGAGGAAGTCTCTCCAGGCCTTTGTCTGCGAAGCCATTACCCACAAAGTCCTTAGAAACTTGCTAATGTTGTTTCATTAGCCTTTCCAAATCCTGTGAGGCAAAGCAGAGAAGAAGGCTTCAAGCCTCAACCAGCCTTCTGAGAAATGTTAATAAGGTTAATATCTTAGACATCTTCAACAAATTCTGCTAAATGACCTGGGAAAGAACCTCATTCACTGAACCTGAAAACTAGATATGAACTGGGTCCTGTTTCTTACTCATAACACCAGTAATCTATTCACTAGGTTGGTTTGTCTCGTCCTTCATTTTAATCAGACTGCCAACGTTATGTCTTTTTTAATTTAGAATTATGTTACTAATTTTTAAAACATTGACAAATCCAAATGATCAATCAGCGCAGTTCATTTCACTTGAGCACATTAGATAGCAGAGTATGTATTGACTATGCTTTATAACATATCGAAAGTAAAGTAAGCCATGAAAATTCTCGGCATTACTGCTACGAGATCAGATAGTCATGTAAAAACACAAAAGCCTTGATGAATTGCCTTGTCATCATCCAAACTTCTCATTCTGTTACTCAGTAGAAGGTTCCTGAAGCATCATGGGAAGCATTTTAAAGAAAACTGTAGACAAAGCATCATAATTAAATCACTATTATATTTGAATCACATGTAATCCTATGAAGAAAGTCCGAAATGTAACTAAGGTAGCCTCTTAACAAGTTTACATAACAATATATTTTAAAGATATTTCATTTACTTACATCATTTGGTAATTCATTATTCATTCATTTCTTCATTCATCAAATGCTAATCACCTGTGGGGCTACAAAGACAAGATCAAAAACTTATTGTGTAATGGTAGAGATGGGCAAGTAAAAATATCCAGCCAAAACGCTTACAGTCATTGTTTTTAGAGAAAAGTGTAAAATAGCAGAACAGAAGAAATGAAATTTTAAAATTTTTATTGGGACTTTTCTATTTGTAATCTCCTATACATTTTGAATTCCTCTACAAGCAAATACTAGTTGATAACTTTGAAAAATGGTAAAATGAAATGTTAATAAGGTTAATATCTTAGACATTATCAGCATAATTTTTCTCTTTTGCTTTTCCTAGCACATATTCTTCTATGTGTTGGCCAAAGACATCAACCAGTCTCAGGATAATAAAAGATCTATTACAGAATGAGAATATTGATTGCTTACCGGGCACCAGGCACTGCTCTAGGCAATTTACATGGAATGCAAAGAGAAAGACATAATTAACACTCAGTTTCTGACCTTAAGGGGAGTCCCAGGTGGCACTGGTGATGAAGAACCCACCAGCCAGTGCAGGAGACGTAAGAGACGCCTGTTCGATCCCTGCATCGGGAAGATCCCCTGAAGAAGGAAATGGCAACCCACTCCAATATTCTTGCCTGGAGAATCCCACGGACGGAAGAGCACAGGGTCGCAAAGAGTCAGACACAACTGAAGCGACTTAGCGTGCGTGCACAACCTTCAAAATAAGATTGTGCAGCTAAATAATAGTTTAAAAGCCAGGCTATTATATTGGGAGGGGATTTTCTAAATTATTTTATCTGCTTTCATCCTCCATTCATTCAATACTAAGCCTAGATGACATGGCTCAGTCATTTCTCTCCTGGAGTGGAAGTGAGGTGTGTTACAGAAGAACAGAGAGGAAAGCCATTAATCTTCAGCCCCAGGACTGTGGGATGGAAAGAGCAACAGAGGAACAGAGCTGCCAGACACAGCCTGGGCACGTGATATGAAATTGGGGAAGACATCTAAGGTGGAAGGAAGTTCTTATCTCCACTCCCCATTTGAGACTCTGAGAAGAGGCCTCATTCTAGGCTGCTTCATATCAACCCTAGAGGGTCCAGCATGACCAGAGAGAGGGAGGTCATAAGGTTTAACTTTAGAATCGCCTATACTCTCTTCACTGGGTCCAGTGACCGAGACTCTGAGAATCTGGTGGGGATCCCCTGTGCCAGTGAGGTGGGTGAGGGCCTGTAGGAAGGGCTGGGATGAGGTGGGAGTCACAGCCAGAAGTCAGAGGAACAGGTTGTTTTGGGAGAAGCCCTGAGGAGGCAGAGAGAGTCAGAGAGGGCCAACTAGGAACAGAAAGAGACCCAGACATCACACCAGACCCAGGCGTCAGCTGCAGTGCCAGAGACACCAGGAACAGCCAGGCAGGCCTAGAAGAGGCTCCTGTGGAGCGCAGTCTTCCCTCAGCTACGAGGCCAGGCGGCCTTCCACCCCCACATGCACACATCCTGTTCCCATCGCAGAGCCCCGGGTGAGAAGTCTGACAGACTGTGCTCTTATCTTCCGAGACATTCTAACATCCCTCATGAAATGTATTTCAACCACTCGGTTAGATTTAGTTATTTGTTTTTACTTCTTACCAGCAGGTAGGGATGGGGGAAGAAGGCTGGACTAGTTAACAGTGGACCACACTTGCTCCAAACTTCTGAGGTATGATGTGAGTTAAACTCGCAGTCCTGCTAAGTAAGTCTAAAAATCAATTATAATTCAGCTCCCTATGGGAGCTCTGTGCACAGAAATAATTAATGTATCAGATCAGACCCACAGAGTAGCCCCCCAGGACTTGGTCCTCCCAGTGAAATCAACGCATGTGTGCTGAGGGGCTGAGAGAGAGAGCATGGTTGATTTTGACTGGGCATTTCATCAACTGGAGACTTAAGGGTATTCCTTAAAATATCACTGGTTTGGCTTCCATTGATTTATAAGACTCTCCTTGAGCAGTTTTTCCCTTGACCATTTTTATACATCAAAAGAAATCTGAGCACTGAAGAATTGATGCTTTCAATCTGTGGTGCTAAAGAAGACTCTTGCGAGTCCCTTGGACAGCAAAGAGATTCAGTCAGTCAATCCTAAAGGAAATCAACCCTGAATGTTCATTGGAAAGACTGATGCTGAAGCTGAAACTCCAATACTTTGGCCACTTAATGCGAAGAACCAACTCATTGGAAAAGACTTTGATACTGGAAAGAATGAGGATAGGAGGAAAAGGAGAAGGGGACAGAGGAGAAGGGGGCGAAGAGGGTGAGATGGTTGGATGGCATCATTAACTCAATGGACGTAAACGTGAAAGTTGCTCAGTGGTGTTTGACTCTTTGCAACCCCATGGACTATATATAGAGAACCCCATGGGGTTCTCCAGGTCAGAATACTGGAGTGGGTAGCCATTCCCCTCTCCTGGGGATTTTCCCAACCCAGGGATCAAACCCAGATCTCCAGCATTGCAGGTGGATTCTTTTCCATCTGAGCCACCAGGGAAGCCCAGGAATACTGGAGTGGGTACCTTATCCCTCTCCAGAGGATCTTCCCCACCCAAGAATTGAACTGCAGTCTCCTGCATTGCAAGTGGATTCTTTATCATCTGAGCTACCAGGGAAGCCATGAGTTTGAGTAAACTCCAAGAGACAGTGAAGGACAGGAAAGCCTGGCATGCTGCAGTCCATGGGGCCGTGAAGAGTTGGACAGGACTTAGCAACTGAACAACAACAGTAACGCTTCTTTGAGGCCCTAAATCTCTGTAGAGGATATTCCTGAAAGTTCTGTTCACTATCACCCAATTTTGGTGAGTTAGGAAGAGTGA
Source organism: Muntiacus reevesi (assembly GCF_963930625.1). Taxonomy (NCBI): domain Eukaryota; kingdom Metazoa; phylum Chordata; class Mammalia; order Artiodactyla; family Cervidae; genus Muntiacus; species Muntiacus reevesi. The sequence goes on from NW_027078017.1 coordinate 68,236, forward strand.
GGTAAGGCAGGTTCTCTGTGAATGAGAAACTTCCTCTTCACATGATTTTTCCTGGCTTTGAGGGGAAAAAAGCCAAAAGAAGTCGCCATGCTTATTTATATCAGAGGTTTAGATAAGAAGTATATAGTTTGCTCCAAGGGGTCAAAATATGTGTTATTTCCTCACATCCAGTTCTTCTTCTTGCCCCTGGATAATAACTGAGGCAGAACCCATGGCTTTTTTGCTGTCTGTGAAGTGGAATAAGTCCTTGGGCAGCCACTGAAATGCCTCTGGCCGTTCCCTGTCATAAGCAGAGCCCGGAACATGGCTCAGAAGTCAGTGTTCTCACTCTTTCCAGCGTGGGCTCAATGTGGGCAGAGAAAGAAGGAGAAGTGACCCTTGCTTTCTCTTTTTCCAGGCCCACTTCAACTCCTCCTCTTCCCAAACTGCCAAGGAGGGAGAGGAGGGAAGAGGCTGGGACGTTCTTATCTGATCAGCCTTTCTGGGCGCCAGCATCTGCTCTCAGGTATTTAGACCTGACTCTTTGTTGGAGACACTCCTCCCTTCCCTGAGTGTCTGTCACCTGCAGCTCGCCTGCCAGGAGTCAATGCATCTCACTGGTCTGAGCCACCAGGGAAGCCCTGTGTGGAAAAGTTTCCACAATGTCTGAGAGGGAACCCTTAACTGAGGGTTCTCTCCTTTGTTCAGAGGACACAAATTTATGTCTTTGCTCTCTTGATTTGAGATGGAGAGAGTTCTCCAAAAATTCATGGATCACTTCTAACACCTGTTCATAGAACCCTAGCTTGGTGTGAGACCACGTCACAACCGACTCACGCTTCTTTGCCAGAGACTGCTCTAGGTTGGGCCTGGAGCCCGGTTCTGGGCCATAAAGGAAACCCCACCAGTCGCTGCTGGGAGACATTTCTCTTTGATGAGAAAGAGGCCTGTGAGGAAAAAACCTTGTCATGAAATCCCTGTTGCCAGCCCTCACTTCTGGTTTTGGGCGCTGATACATGCAGACCCGTTTCTTAGACTTGCGGCAGCCATCTTGTGACCAGGGGGCAAAAGGTCCCAGGATGAAAGTCACCTCCGGGGAAGCAAGAATGGGAGCATGACGGCCGTCGGGTCCTGGATGGCTCCATGGAACTGCAAACCACACCAGGACTGGCTGCTCTGTTAAACTATCCTCGCTACTGTACAAAATGCTGTAGGTGTTTTTTTAAGTGGGCTTCCCTGGTGTCTCAGACGGTAAAGCGTCTGTCTGCAACGTGGGAGACCTGGGCTCAATCCCTAGGTCTGGAAGATCCCCTGGAGAAGGAAATGGCAACCCACTCCAGTATTCTTGCCTGGAGAATTCCATGGACAGAGGAGCCTTGTAGGCTACAGTCCATGTAGCAAAGAGTCAGACACGACTGAGCGACTTCACTTCACTTCACTTCATTTTGTCAAGCAAGACCACGAAATGCTTTTATTACCTAACCACTTCTTAGTCAGGCATTCTGACCCTTAGTCAAATGCATGTTGACTGGTGAAAAGTGAAAGTGTTAGTCACTCAGTCATGTTTGACTCTTTGTGACCCCACAAACTAATAGCCCACCAGTCTCCCCTGTCCATGGAATTTCCCAGGCAAGAATCCTAGAGTGGGTTGCCGTTCCATTCTCCAGGAGATCTTCCTAACCCAGGGGCCAAACCCTGGTCCCCTGGACTGAAGGCAGATTCTTTACTTTCTGAGCCTCCAGGGAAGCCCCTATTGATTGGTACTCAGGCTGAATCCCTGGAAGCGATGAGAGGTGACAGAGTGACAAAGAGACAGAGAGAAAGAGAGACAGATTTGGAGTCCAAGTCAGCAAGTGAGTATTTCACGTTTCTGCACAGTCAGGACTTTCCAAGCAAGTTTTACCAGAACCTGGGCTTAACAAGCATTGGAAGTTAAGTTATGACTATGACAGAATAGTTAGTGAGACGACTCTAGAAAGATTTACCTCCCTGGAGATAAGTGTTTACATTTCAAATGGGGGAAAAATCTGGAGTCAGGACCTGTAGACCAGAGAGGCTTCACTTGTCTTCCTTCCCCCAGAGACATCTATTTATATTCCAGAAGGTAAGAGCACCGGACCTTTCCCTTATCTTCCCAAGAAAATTAGTGTTAATTAGGCAGAAGAGCTTTCCCTCCCTTTCTCGTGAGATGAAGAAGGGAGCTCTTCCTCTCATGTATAAATTCTGAGGTGCTTATTGGGATAGAGACTCTGTACTCTCCTGCAGTACAGAGTCGGGAACATACAGGGGAGCATCTGATTCCATTCAGCTTACCCTGGGCAAAGAGAGCAACTGATGTAATAAAAACTGATCTCCGCTCCAGAAACCCCATATTTGCATTCAGGATAATATAAATAAATATAGATATTAAAAACCAACCAGCTGTAGAAAGAGGCTCATGCATGGTTCTTCACTGGAGACTGTGACTCAGTGATACTAGGACACATTGTAATAGGTTGAAAGTACTGTGCAGATATAGCAAAGGAGACAGATATATCCCTGGCCTCAGTCCTAATCTGATTCAATCATTTCTGGGTACATTTCAATAAGAAAACTGAGAAATTAGAGTATTTCTAATCTCAAGGAGATAGCTGGAGAAGTGATGGACTTGGAAAACATATCATGTGAGCAAAGGTGGAAGAATCTGAGTACGCTGGTAGGTCATCCCACAGATAACCGGAGATTGACTTCCTTTTGACTGCTCACATACAAGAAGAGGCATATTTTAGCATCATATAAAGAAGACTTTTTCTAACAGAGATTTCAGCAACACAATGAGCTGCTTTGAAAAGTCGTGAGTCCTCTTGTCATTGGAAATAGTCAGGTGGCAGCTGCGATGGCCATCTGTTGAAGGATTTGCAGAAGAAATTTGCATTTGATTTAGAAAGTTGGTCTGTTTGAGATTTTAGGACCCTGACAATTTTATATATCCACCAAGTTTAACTGATCATCATCTGAATATTCTTTTTCTAGCCATTATCCTGTAGAGTTCTCTTCCTTGATAGTCTGCCAAATTCAGAGTTGTTTTAACTTCTGGAGTTGAAGTCAAGACTTTATCACTTACATTGTGATTTCTAGTAAATTATTTAATCTTGTCTGTAAAAGGTGGATATCAATACCTCCTATTTTATTGGGTCATTATGGTGATTAAATTAAACAATGCCTGTAAAGCATGCATAGCACTTGGAACAGAACCTAGCAAGCACTCAATACCCAATGGTTACTAGTTTATTAGCCTCTTCACTTGTCTTACTCCATCTTTCATTTAGCTACCTACTCATCCTTCACATGTCTATTGGTTTAATTTATATCTCTTACTTTCAGTGAGTCTCTCTTGTCACATGATTAAAGAACCACTTGAGCAATTGAATTTTCATACCTTTCCCATTTAAAAATTGTTTTGCTGATAAGTCTATCATGTTAGTCATTTTACTATCAATTTATAGGAGTTTTTTATATATTAGATCTATGGAAATAGTTGTAACATTTCCCCCAGCTTATCCTTTGTCTTTTGGCCATAGAACTATTGAAGATTCTTTTGAAAGTTAGAGCATGTAGAATATTTTCAAAATATATAATGTTTATCAATCTTTTTGTTCATGCAGAGCCCCCACTTTTATCTTTACTCTTACTCCAAAAGAGAATTTGTAAGTATATATATATATTTTATATTGTAGTTGACTTACAATGCTTCAGGTTCACAGCAAGGTGATTCAGTTATACAAATACACATTTACTATTTTTTAAATTATTTTCCATCATAGGTTATTACAAGATATTGACTATAGTTCCCTATGCTATACAATAAACCTTTGTTGCTTGATGCATATCTACAAAAGGGGATTAAAAGAAGTAGCTCCTTGCATTAACATTATGAAATGAGCATTCTGATGTCTTTGTAGATACATAAAATAAAGTATTCCATCATCCAGATGCTTCGGCATCATGCTTTTAAAAGGGACTCACACTTCTTGACAGTAATTTTCCCAGTGTCTCTGCTGCTAAAGAATAGCTTTTCTTAACATTCTGTAGCTAAGTCACTACAGAGGCTCACTGCAAGTCTCCAGACAGACTGGAACTATCGTAACCATTATCCTTCAGTTCAGATCAGTTGCTCAGTCGTGTCGAACTCTTTGTGATCCCATGGACTGCAGAACCCAAGGCCTCCCTGTCCATTACCAACTCCTGGAGTTTACTCAAACTCATATGCATTGAGTCAGTGATGCCATCCAACCATCTCACCCTCTGTTGCCCACTTCTCCTCCTCGCTTCAGTCTTTCCCAGCATCAGGGTCTTTTCTAATGAGTCCATTCTTTGCATCAGGTGGCCAAAGTATTGGAGTTTCAGCATCAGTTCTTCCAATGAATATTCAGGACTGATTTCCTTTAGGATTGACTGGTTTAATCTCCTTGCAGTCCAAGGAACTCTCAAGAGTCTTCTCCAACACCACAGTTCAAAAGCATCAATTCTTTGGCACTCAGCTTTCTTTGTGGTCCAACATTCACATTCATACATGTCTACTGGAAAAACCATAGCTTTGACTATATGGACCTTTGTCAACAAAGTAATATCTCTGCTTTTTAATATGCTGTCTAGGTTGGTCATAATTTTTCTTCCAAGGAGCAAGCGTCTTTTAATTTTATGGCTGCAGTCACCATGTGCAGTGATTTTGCAGACCAGAAAATTAAAGTCTCTCACTGTTTCCATTGTTCTTCCATCTATGTGCCATGAAGTGATGGGACTGGATGCCATAATCTTCATTTTTTGAATGCTGAGTTTTAAGCCAGCTTTTTCACTCTCCTCTTTCACCTTCATCAAGAGGCTCTTTAGTTCCTCTTTGCTTTTTGCCATAAGGGTGGTATCGTGTGCATATCTGAGGTTATTGACATTTCTTGTTAAATACCATTATCCTTAACTGCCAGGAAATGATCAGATTGCCAGCCAAACCTACACTTGTGGCAACAGGAAAATTAAGTCCCTGCTGTTTAAACAAAAGGACCTGAATTAGTTGGCAGCAATGCTGATATTTTTAGCCCCATCTTCAGGCCAGTCCCTGAAAGGAGGCAGCCATGCTAAATGCTGGACTTATATCGAGGCCAGGTTCACCCAGTTCCATTCAGTTCTGTTCAATTCAATTCATAATTCCTGATCTCTCATTAGGTGCCAGACACTCTGCCTGAGTTACGGACGCAAAGAAGAACCCGTTAGTCTTCTGTATACTGTCAGGAGCCCACAGTCTAAAAGGGGAAACAGAATAATCCGTGACAACATTAGAGTCAGCAACATCCAGATATATAGAACATGTTTCGAACATATAGAGCAGAAACCTGAAAGAGAAGCCTCAGTTTACTTCTAGATTTCTCCTTAATGTTACCTGCATATAGCCAACTCTTTCCTGGTGAGTTATCTTTACTCACAACATTTTAAACACCAAATGCAACTTTGTTTTTTGGGTTTTTTTTCTCCTCCTAACATCCAAATACATGGTATCTTTTCCAAAACCACATCTCCAACTCTCTGGACACCAACTGGTCCAAAATTCAATGTCAATTTTGACATTAACTACTTGGAGTTAGTACAGACTCCACAGGTTAAGGGCTCAGTCCTACATGACAGTCCTACTTCAGATGCCTGTCACAAGTTTTGGGGCCCACATACCTCTTACTGACTAGCTATAAATTGGGGGTTCCCATAACCCCCTCAGGTTAGACAATTTATTAGAACAGAACTCAGGAAGACACATTCCTTACTATACCAGTTCATTAGCAAGGATACACTTCAGGAACAGCCAAAATGGGAAAGATGGCAAGGAAGGAGGGAAGGGGCAGGGAGAGCCCAAGGCCTCTCCAGCTCCACCCTTCCTGTTCCTGGTGTGTTCACCAACCTAGAGGCCTTCTGATTCCCGAAGTGTTGGGTTGCTACAGATTTCCAGCAGACAGGCATGATTGCTTAAATCGCTGGCTCTTGGTGGTTAAGTCACTCTCCAGCCCCTCTCTCACTTTTAGAGACTAGGGGTGGTGCTGAAAATTCCAAGCGTCTAATCAAGTCTTGGCCGTTCTGGTGGTCAGCCCCATCCTGCAGCTATGGAGGGTCCTGCTGGAGTCATCTCATTCAAACAAAGTTGCTCCTGTTACCCTGTCACTCAAGAAGTTCTAAGAATTTTAGATGTCCTGTTCCAGGACTGAGGACAAAGACCAAGCATCTTCCTTATTGTGCCATGCCAGGACATTTTTTGCAATACATTGAGCCTCTTACATCCCAGACCACACTTACTATCCACCTCTTACCTCTTTCCTGCCCCAACACATTTCTTTTTCTTTTTCTAAAAGATTTATTGATTTTATTTTATTTATTTTTCTTGGCTGTGGTATGTCCTTGCTGCATGAGGACTTTCTCTAGATGAGGCGAGTCAAGGCTACTCCTCATTGCAGTGGCTTCTGCTGTTGCAGCTCACGGGCTCAGAGGTTGTGGCGCACTGGCCTTGTTTGTTGCCCCACAACATTTGGGATCTTCCCAGACCAGGGAATCTAAACTGTGTGCCTTGCATTGCAAGGCAGATTCTTAACCACTAAACCACCAAGGAAGCCCCCCATCACATTTCAAGGTGGCCTCCTGACTCTGCACCCAGGGGGCTGCACAACAGCACATTCTTCAGGCTCTGAAACTCAAAACCTTAACATTTGCCTGGATTCTTTCCACTACTTCTCTTCGAGACGCTGACCCCTCACTGTGCCCTGAACGCTCTTTCTTTGTAGTATTTCTCACTTTTCCCTCAGGCCTTAATCTCATCATTAAAATAACCTCTTGTCATATTGGAAATAAAAGCAAAAATAAACAAATGGGACCTAATGAAAATTAAAAGCTTTTGCACAACAAAGGAAACTATAAGTAAGGTGAAAAGACAGCCCTCAGATTGGGAGAAAATAATAGCAAATGAAGAAACAGATAAAGGATTAATCTCAAAAATATACAAGCAACTCCTGAAGCTCAATTCCAGAAAAATAAACGACCCAATCAAAAAATGGGCCAAAGAACTAAACAGACATTTCTCCAAAGAAGACATACAGATGGCTAACAAACACATGAAAAGATGCTCAGCATCACTCATTATCAGAGAAATGCAAATCAAAACCACAATGAGGTACCATTACACACCAGTCAGGATGGCTGCTATCCAAAAGTCTACAAGCATTAAATGCTGGAGAGGGTGTGGAGAAAAGGGAACCCTCTTACACTGTTGGTGGGAATGCAAACTAGTACAGCCACTATGGAGAACAGTGTGGAGATTTCTTTAAAAGCTGGAAATAGAACAGCCATATGACCCAGCAATACCAGTTCTGGGCATACACACTGAGGAATCCAGATCTGAAAGACACACGTGCACCCCAATATTCATCGCAGCACGGTTTATAATAGCCAGGACATGGAAGCAACCTAGATGCCCATCAGCAGATGAAGGGATAAGGAAGCTGTGGTACATATACACCATGGAATATTACTCAGCCGTTAAAAAGAATTCATTTGAATCAGTTCTAATGAGATGGATGAAACTGGAGCCCATTATACAGAGTGAAGTAAGCCTGAAAGATAAAGAACATTACAGCATACTAACACATATATATGGAATTTAGAAAGATGGTAACGATAACCCTATATGCAAAAAAGAAAAAGAGACACAGAAGTACAGAACAGACTTTTGAACTCTGTGGGAGAAGGTGAGGGTGGGATGTTTCGAAAGAACAGCATGTATATTATCTATAGTGAAACAGATCACCAGCCCAGGTGGGATGCATGAGTCAAGTGCTCGGGCCTGGTGGGCTGGGAAGACCCAGAGGAATCGGGTGGAGAGGGAGGTGGGAGGGGGGATCGGGATGGGGAATACGTGTAACTCTATGGCTGATTCATATCAATGTATGACAAAACCCACTGAAAAAAAATAATAAAAAATAATAATAATAAAAATAAATAAATAAATAAATAAAATAACCTCTTGTCCTCGATAATATTGTTCTCTGCACCATTCACCCTTCAATTTTTCTACTACTCAGATTCACTTTCCCCAGACTAATTTCATCTTGCAATTTTCAGTTTAAAACATGTTATATAATTCTCCACTGTATTCTGGATAAAATTCAAGCTCTGAAATCCATCCACAACAGTGAAATGGACAGGAAAGGTAGGAGGAATTCCATATGGATGGAGAGGAAGGGAAGCCTAAGGAAAGTACTGGCAGTCTCTGCTTTTCCATTCAGAATGGATGGAGCTGGGCCACTCGTGGCACTAAGACAGGAAGGGTGTTTAAAATATTTGTAATAGTGAAAAGATGCTTATAATGGACACCTGAACATGTATGTCCTCTAGGCTCTGTAGGACATCCTCATGGTTGATCCCAAGTGGAGCAGAGGACGGCCTCACCCAGATGGGAAGAGATGGGCTCCACCTTCAGGTAAAGGGCCCTGAGCCCCAATCCTGAGTGACCTGGTCACAGGCGGCTCACCGCACAGCTCGCCCCTTATTCTCTACAGCATCCCACCACTCTCCTGGTCCCACATGAAAATCACCTTTGGTCTGGGCTTCAGATTTTTGCTTTGCTTTGTTTTTTTTTTTTTTTAACATTAAGATAGAGAGTATTTGGGGGTACACTGGAGCAAGAATGGATATTCTGTGCTAAATTCACCGGATTCTCTAATTTTGCAGTGTCCAGGGATTTTGGTTTTAAGCACTGGCAAGCACTCTCTTTGGAATTTTCATTCTGGCCAAATGACTATCCAGCATTACAGCACCTCTCTGCCAGTCTCCCACTCAGAAAGGTGACAGGGTGAGAGCTTTGGCTTTGTTTTGTTTTAATGAAAATATAGTTGATTTACAATATTTTGTTAGCTTCAGGTATACACCAAAGTTATCTGTTTTTATATATATATGAATCCACATTTCCCTAATTCTTTTGCACTATAGTTTGTTACAAGATATTGAATATAGTTCCCTGTGTTACACAATAAACCCTGCTGTTTATTTTATATATGGTAGTTAGCATCTACCAATCCCATGCTCCCAATTTATCCCCCCCCCCACCTTTCCTCTTTGGTAACCGGAAGTTTCCTTTCTATGTCTGTGAGTCTGTTTCTGCTATGTAAATAAATTCATTTTTACTATTGTTTAGATCCTGCATGTAAGTGATATTAGGGAGTGTTTGTCTCTGACTTACTTCACTTAGTATGATCATCTCTAGGTCCATCCATGTTGCTGAAAATGGAATGATTGCATTCTTTTTCATGGCTGAGTCAGGATGAGAGTTTAAATACCCCCAGGAAATGTGTTTCCGCTTAGTAACACTTTCCACGGGGCATTCATATGGAATACTTTGTCAGGGCCGCACCCCAGACTGTCTGAATCGAGCCTCAAAAGACTCCTAAATCCAATCTGTGTCAGAAGAGATCCATCTCCAGAACCAGCCGAGAGGGAGGAATTTAAACTCCAGAGTTTGGGGAAGTGACATGAATGATTACTTGAAAAACCAAGAATGTGTCAGTCATCCTCAGAATCTTCAGTAAGAAGCGTCTGTGAGAGGGACTGCTTCAAGCAACTCCAATACTAGATGGAGAAGCCGGAACTAGAACCAGAAATGCCCCCAGGGTAGAAGCATTCTGAAGAACCATGACCCAACAGCTTCAAGATCTGATTTTGTCTTTTATTAAAAAGTGAGAGGAAAAATAAATAAATAAATAAAAAGTGAAAGGCAAGGGATGGGGGCGTATAATCACACTCTCTTCAAAATCCAGATAGAAATTACCCTCTTAAAGAAACAATGCTTCTTTAAAAAAAAAAAAAAATTTCTTTATTTGGCCGTGCCAGGTCTTCATTGCAGCATGTGGCATGTGAACCCTTAGTTTCAGCATGAAGCCACATGTGGAATCTCGTTCTCTGACCAGGAATCGAACCCTGGGCCCCTGTATTGGGAGTGCAAAGTCTTAGCCAATGGACCACCAGGGAAGTCCCTTAAATTTTGTGTTTTTCAATTTTTTGGCCTCACTGTGCAGCATATGGGATCTTTAGTTCCCTGACCAGGAATCCAACCCTTACCCTCTGCGTTGGAAGGACAGAGTCTTAAGCACTCAATGCTTCTTTTTTATACTTCATTTATTATCAAAGTATCATTGAACCACAATGTATTAATTACTGTTGTACAGAAAAGTAACTCAGTCACACACACATATTCTTTCTCATATTCTTTTCCATTATGGTTTATCACAGGATATTGAATACAGTTCCCTGTGCTATACAGTAGGACTGTATTGTCCATTCATTCTATGTTTACCAGTCCTCATCTTCTAATCCCAAACTCCTACTTCTCCCCTCTCTCATCCACTTCCTCCTTGGAAACCACCAGTCTATTCTCTATGTTCTTGACTCTACTTCTCTTTCACAGACAGATTCATTTGGATCATAGTTTAGAGTTCTCATGTATGTGACATCCTAGGGTATTTGTCTTTCTCTTTCTGACTTACTTCAAAACAATGCTTCTTTAAAACAAACGCTAGCCTCTCCCAGATGTCACAGTGGGTAAGTGATTAGGTTTCACAGATTAATAAGTAGCTATGCATATGCATGCAGTCCAGAAATGCACCAGGAAGGGGAAGTTCCAAACCAGATAGAGAAAGGCAGTGGACCTTTTCTCTAAAAGGGAATGCAAACAGCCAAGACTCTTGATACCCCATGAAGCATCAGAGATGGGGAGAATGGAAAGATTTTCTTTCTGGGATTTGCTGCCAACACAATGAGCCCCTGACACCAGCTGCTTTGATTCAAAGCAGACATTCATTCTGCACTAGATAAACTTTGGACTTTGGGGGGAAGCCGCCAGAGCTAGCAGCCTGCTTTCTAATGGAAATGTTTGAACTGGGACAGTAAATTCTGAGAGTCCCCAAAAGCTGGTAACCCAAACAGCAAAAATAGAAAGACTATCTATTCATTTGAAAGTGCTTTAAAGATGAATTCCTGACTTGTGGAAGTTACTTTTCTTTCTTTTTTTCTTATTTTAATAAGCTGCTTCAGCAGCAGTGTTTCTTTCTTTCTTTTTTTTTAGTAGCTCAGTCATGTCCGACTCTTTGTGACCCCATGGATTGGCTCCTCCGTCCACGGGATTTTCCAGGCAAGAGTACTGGAGTGGGTTGCCATTTCCTTCTCCAAGCAGTGTTTCTTATTCAAGTATTTTCTAAAGCAAGCAAGGCTATAGATAAGGCTACTATGGTAGAAGAAGCAGAGCGTCAATCCAAACAGAAGTGTCCATCTTTAGGATGTCTGAAGTCTCTAAAAACTTGGTTGGTCATGGGAGCCAGAAATACAGGAGACATACAGTAAGAATGTGTTGAAACGACAGGCCTCATCTAAGTTTCTCTTGAGAATGAAGAACATATTTTCCCCAGGAAGTCCAAGGCAAGGAGGACCCACAGCGTTAACCTGCATACTGGATTTAAAGAAGCAATCAAGCACAGACAGTCATTTCTAATTCCCAGATGTTCCCTACTTTTTTGAGAAGTGGTTTCTCAGATGGGAGCACCGGCTCAAGATTGTTTAAGCTAGTGTGGCTGGAGGGACGACGTACCCAGCATTGATTCTGGTGGGGATCTGAATTCCAGATACTCTCATCTATTTTACCTGATTCTGAACTGTGAACTCTTCTTCAGCCCAGTAACCTAATAGCTAATTCGCATTTTCTCCCTCTGCATGACAATCCTGACCCCAGTTAAATCGGCGTTAGTGCTTCAGGTGTGGTGGTGCTCGGTCACTCATTGTGTCCCACCCTGTGTAAGCCCATGGACTGCAGCCCACCAGGCTCCTCTGTCCATGGGGCTTCCCAGGCAAGCATACTGGAGCGGTTGGCCGTGCTCTTCTCCCGGGGATCTCCCTGACACAGGGATCAAGCCCACGCCTCCAGTGTTTCCTGCACTGGCAGGTGGATTCTCCACCCCTGAACCACCAGGAAAGCCTGCTTCTTGTGCCTTCATATTGTCTTTTCTCTGCATGTGTCTGTTTCTCTTCACATAGTGTATTTTTTTTTCATCAGTACACCAGGCATACTGAATTAGGGGTCCATCCTATACCAAGGTGGCTTCATCTTAATCAGTGACACCTGCAATGACTCTATTTCCAAATAAGATCACACTCTGAGGGGCTTGGACTTCAACAGATGAATTTCGGGGAGGACCTAATTCAACCCATAACACTACATAGAGTTCTATCACAAAGCACTCATTTAAATTCATTGAAATGCTCTCAGCAAAGAACTATAAAAATAAGAAGAAAGGAAAAACACAATTTGAATAATCTGGGCGGTTTTGCCCACTATTTTACAATACATTATGCTACTCAGGGGAGACTGAGATGGAAGATGAGATTCTGCTGTTCACTCAGTCAGATGCAATTTCCTTTAACCTCTTGGGAACTCAGCATGAAGTCACTCAGAATATGATCTAGTGTTTAAAAATACGTATTTGATAATATGTGATATTTTTCCTAGAGGCTGGCTTTATTATTTCACTTTGGATGAGAGGCTATTTCGTATTTTGCTGGGCTGCTCTAGTTTGCTCTACAGGGATGGTAGGAAAATGCTTTTAAACTTCATTGGATTCTTTCACTTTTACCTAGACTGCCCCCTCCATCCCTCTCTCACTGCAGCCATAACTAAACAAACAAGCAAAGGTGGAAAGCTCTCAGCTTTTCAGTGAGACAAAGAGGGAGTGAAGATGGAAAAAAAGGATACAAAAAATGAAAAACCTTAATGCAAGTGTAAGGCTCTATAGGCTATATGACACAGTCTTTTGTCTTCCTGCTTACCCAGACTAAATAAAAATGTCAAAAACTAGGGGAATGTGGTGGGGTGAATGGTCGCCCCCCCCACCCCCCCACCCCCGCCAAGAGATAGGTCCACATCCTAATCCCCAGAACAAGTAAATGTTACCTTATTTGGAAAAAGGATCTTAGTAGATGTAATTAAATTAAAGACCTTGAGGTGAAGAGAGTACCTGGATTATCTGGGTGGGTCCTAAATCCAGTGATAAGTGTCTTTATAAATACCACCATTATGGCAGAAAGCAAAGAAGAACTAAAGAGCCTCTTGATGAAAGCGAAAGGTGAAAAAACTGGTTTAAAACTCAACATTCAGAAAACTAAGATCATGGCATCCGGTCCCATCAACTTCATGACAAATACATGGGGAAACAACGGAAACAGTGATAGACTTTATTTTTCTGGGCTCCAAAATCACTGCCCATGGTGACTACAGCCATGAAATTAAAAGATGCTTTCTCCTTGGAAGAAAAGCTATGACCAACCTAGACAGCATATTGAAAAGGACAGACATTACTTTGCCGATGAAGTTCTGTCTAGTCAAAGCTATGGTTTTTCCAGTAGTCATGTATGGATGTGAGAGTTGGACCATAAAGAATTGATGCTGAAGAACTGATGCTTTTGAATTGTGGCGTTGGAGAAGACTCTTGAGAGTCCCTTGGACTGCAAGGAGTTTCAACCAGTCCATCCTAAAGGAAATCAGTCCTGAATATTCATTGGAAGGACTGATGATGAAGCTGAAACTCCAAAGCTGAAACTTCAGTCACCTGATGTGAAGAACTGACTCATTGGAAAAGCCCCTGATGCTGGGAAAGACTGAAGGTATGAAGAGAAGGGGATGGCAGAGGATGAGATGGTTGGATGGCATCACCAACTTGATGGACATGAGTTTGAGCAATCTCATGGGAGTTGGTGATGGACAGGGAAGCCTGGCAAGCTGCAGTCCATGGGGTGGCAAAGAGTCAGACACGACTGAGCGACAAAACTAACAGAGGATTTCCCTGATGGTCCAGTGGTTAAAACTGAGCCTTCCGATGCAAGGAGTGCAGGTTCGAGCCCTGGCTGGGGAACTAAGATCCCACATGCCTCAGGGCCAAAAAACCAAAACAGAAAACAGAAACAATATTGTAACAAATTCGATAAAGACTTTAAAAATTGTCCACATCAAAAAAATTTTTTTAATCTTCTTAAAAAAAAAAAAAAGACACGCGGGAGATTGGAAGATACAGAGAAGAAAAGGTGGAGGCAGAAATGCGAGTGAGGTTGTCACAAACCAAGGAAGCCAGAGAATGCCAACAGCCACCATGAACTGGACGAGGGAGGGAAGGACTCCCCTCCAGAACCTCTAGAGGGAGCACACACAGCCCTGACAACATGCTGATTTCAGACATCTGCTCTCCAGACCCCTGAGAGGCTGCATTTCTGTTGTGGTAAGTCAGCTAGTTTGTGATCGTGTATGAGGGCAGCCATGGGCTTCCCAGGTGGTGCTGATGGTAAAGAAACCGCCTGCCGATGCAGGAGACACAGGAGACGTGGGTTCGATCCCTGGGTAGGGAAGATCCCCTGGAGGAGAGCGTGGCAACTCATCCAGTATTCTTGTCTGGAGAATCTCACGGGCAGAGGAGCCCGGTGAGCTACAATCCATAGAGTTGCAAAAAGTCAGACACGACTGAAGTGACTTAGCACGCTCGCATGCACATAACGGCAGCTGAGGAAGCTAATACAGGGAGTAAAAGTATGGAAGGGACAAAATGGACTTAATAGAATCAGTGTCAAAGCCCAGAGTCTAGGAAATCCCTATCTTCCACACCCCACACACCAAGCCAGCAAGAGCCATACACACCAAGCGTGTGCATCCCGTGTCTAGAAGTTTTCTCAGCCATCTTTCTCCTTACTACTTGGAGAGGCTCACAGTCAGTAAGTAACTTGCTGATGTCCAGTATGAATAACGCCTGTTTGTTTTACACACAGAGTTTGCTTAGCCTGCAACTGATCCGTCCTGCTGGCAGAACGGTAATGAAGTAAGAAAGGTCAGGACGCAAAGCGTCTGCTCCAGGAGGAGGTGAAACCACACAAAAGCCGCTCCGGACGGTCTAGGGAGCAAGACAGCTGGAAGCATTCTACCAAAAACAGCTGTGCTGCTGTTAGCTCCAGCAGGGTACCCGGTGCCACCAGGCCCTGGGCCTTTGAGGTTTCTGCAGAATAGTTAGGTGGCTTCTTCACTTTCCCCACTGCTGGTTGGGATTCAAGATTTTCAAGGCTGAGAAGTCAGTTTCCTGCTGCCCATCTGCTTGCCAGCCCTGAAACTTTATTGATCTCGTCTCTACTGCTGTTCTGTTTGTTCTAAAGCCTTTTAAAAAAGTATCTTTAAAATTCCTTTATCATCATTCTAGAAGGATGAAGGAGGGAGGGATAGAGAGAAGGAAGCAATGAGGGAGGGAGGAAGGGAGAGAGGTTAAAGTTAATGTATACGTTTAATCTTCCATCTTTAACTAGAATGATGCAAATTTTTCATCTGAAGATGTGTACCTTGATTCAGTTCTGGAAGATTCTTAGCTATTATCTCTTCAAATCTTGCTTCTCTGCTGAGTTGTTTTTTCTCTTCCTACAGTAACAAGTCACATAAACATAGCAGCTTAAGACAATGCAAATTTATTATCTCATAGTTCTGTAGGTCGGAAGTCCAAGCGGGCTCTGCTGTCAAAAGCAAGGTGTCAGCAGTCTGAGTTTTTACCTGGAGGGAAGAAAACAGAGGAAGAGATCTGCTTCCTCGTCCATCCCAGTTGTCGGCAGGCACTCAGCTCCCCGTTCCTGGGGCTGAGGCTCACGGGTCCCTGCGGGCTGTTAGCCTCCTTCAGCTCTCCTGGGACCCCCGCACTCATCGCATGCACCCACCAGCCTCAGACCCCCAGCAGCTGTCAAGCCCTGTTCACATCTGTTTGCTTTTAAGGGTTTGTGCAAATACATTGGGCCCACCTGAAAAATTCAGGACAATCTGCCTATTCTTAGGCTTTTAACGACCTTAATTACATCTGTAAATTCCCCCCTGCCAAGTAATATAACATATTCATTGGTACCAGAAATTTGGGTGTGGACATCTTTGGAGGAGAGGTCTGCCTGCCATAGCTGCTATTCCCTTCTGTGCCTCTTTAGAGTCTCTCAAGCTACTATTTGTATTTCTTAATTGTGTTCTAAATGTACTTGTCTGCAAAGAAATGGGTTCTAGGTAAATTCTCTGATTCTTTTAACTATAATCTACGTTTCATTCCACTTAATAATGTAAAGTTTTTGATGACTATAATTTTAATTTCCAGATTAAAACTAATTAAATCCAAATCCAGACTGGTTCCCTCTCATATGCATCTGTTCTTGTTTCATTTAACAATTCTTGTTCTTTCTAATGGAAGTTACTTCTTCCGTCTATCTAGACCAGTGGCTCTCAACCGGGAGTGGTTTTGCCTACCAGGGGACAGTCGGCAGTATTTGGAGAGATCTTTGATTGTCACAACTTGGTGGGTGGTACTGGCATCTCGTGGACGGAAGCCAGGAATGCTACTCGACATTTCTACAGCACCTAGGACAGGCCCTCTGAAACAAAGAATTTTTCAGCCCTAAACATCCAAAAGGCCAACGTTGCAAAACTTTGATCCAGATCACCTTACACATATGCATTTTTAAAGCTTCATCAGCCTCTTCCGTCTAGAGAGAATTCATGGGTTTTTGAATTTTTATTTGTTTATTGTTGGCTATGCTGGGTCTTTGCTGCCGCGCAGACTTTTCTCTAGTTGCGGCGAGTGAGGGCTGCTCTCTAGCTGCTGTTTGCGCTTCTCGCTCAGGTGGCTTCTCCTGCTGGGGAGCACGGGCTCCAGGACACGCAGGCTTCAACAGCCAGGCACACGGGCTCAGCGGTTGCATCTCCCAGGCTCCCGAGCACAGGCTCAGCGGTTGTTGCGCGTGGGCTTAGCTGCTCTGGGGTGTGTGGAATCTCCCTGGATCGGGGACTGAACCACGTCTCCTGCCCTGGCAGGCAGATTCTTCACCACTGAGCTACCAGGGAAACCCAAGAATTCATGTTCTGATGTTTTATTGTGTTGGCTTTGTTAGCATCAGATTTCTTGATTGTTTTTGGTTTGCAAGCTCATTTTCAGTGAAAGGTTCTTTTTCTCTGGGGCTTCCCTGGTAGCTCAGCTGGTAAAGAATCCACCTGCAATGCAGGAGACTGACTCCCTCTGGATTCCTGGGTCAGGAAGTTTCCCCAGAGAAGGGATAGGCTGCCCACTCCAGTATTCATGGGCTTCCCTGGTGGCTCAGATGGCAAAGAATCTGCCTGCAATTCAGGTCCCATCTAGCTCTACCTCCTCCTAATTATCAATTTTGAGGGTAGGCCTACCAGGATTGACCCCCAATTCAGGACTCCCGTCCCCTGGTGATTTGGGGAGAGCCCAGAGCAAGCTCAGTTTCTACTTTCTTCTGCTTCCCTAGCCCTGCTGCTCCCCTAAAGCCTAGGACCTGGGTGGCAAACAGCAACAACTTTGGGTGTGCACCGGGGACCCTGACCTCAGTCCAACAGTGAACTTGCTCTGGTCTTCCATGTTACCTGGAGCAAAACTGGCCTATAACTTCAGTATCCCACTTACCTTTTAAAATTTCTTTGACTTTGATTCTTACATTTTCTAACTGCTATGCATTTGGGACAGAGTTATCTGGACTGGATGGCCACTGCATAGTCATTTTGGTGTGATTTAAAAAAAAATATTTGTTGTTCAGGAAAAAAAAAATGTATTTAAAGGTACATCTTCAAGACTACAAAAGCCATCTACAGAACCTAACTCACTTCCTCTTAGAAATGCCACAAAACAACTTTTAAAGCAGCCGGAAGGCAGACAAGACACAACGGAAACGGCTAAAACAATACATGAATGGGTACAAAGTATTCACAACCCACAAAGCAGTCAGGTAACATGCAAAGACAATACCTTTTCAGAATGAAAGTCCTACTTGCCAGAGCAGTAATCAGAAAGGAGAAAATGAGCTCGTCTCTGATCATCTAGAAGTTTTCACGCAAGAAATAGAATTCTACAATTTGACCATGTGTTTTCGGTTTATGAACAAACTCTCTAAACCGAGTTGATTTGGATTTAATTCCATTCACAAATGTTTATTGCGGTTAGTGCCAGAGAAACATAACTGAGTAAAATAATCTCTGACTTCAAGAATTCACAACTGGGGACGGCAGGGAGAGACATACAAACAAATAATTACGTTTTGACGGGATGAGTTGTAACTCACGGGATCAAAACATCATGATGTTATATCATCATAGCGGACTGAGTATTTTATAAGGGTCTACACATCTGGGCATGGGTGTGGGAGCAACAGTTAACTGTGTTAGGGGGCTGACACGGAAAGTTGCAATTGCGCCTGTCGTTGGAGATCAGGCGAAGGCGTCCCCCGAACGGGTGAAGGCAGGCTAATCCGCGGCAGGGACCAGGGCTGGGCGGGATTTTGACCCCGCGCCGAGAAGGTCAAGCAAGGCGCGCGATCGACTTGGAGGACTCCTACCGCCGGCAGCCGCTGAGGTTAGGGGCTCGCCGGCCGCCAGGAGGCGCCGCGGCCTCGCGCCGTGCGGGCCGTTGCGTTTCCGGGCACCGGGGCCCAGCGCCGCCATCCCGGTCGGGCGCGTCCCCGCTGCGCGCGGCGAAACGTCGGCCGCTCCCGTTACCGAGGCAACCGCGGCACCTCCTCCGCGCCGGCCCTGATCGTCTCTCCGCGCCATTTTCAAACTGTCCCAGCGCTGGAGCCGGTGTCTGGGCGGAAGGAGCCAGCGAGGGAGGCGAGGCGCGAGGGGAGATGCGACCGCAGGCGGAGGGAGCGGCGGCCGGGGCTGCGGCTGAGCGCGGCGCGGGGCGGGAGGGCTGGGCAGGGCGGCGCCTCCGCCTCCAGGGCCGTCCCCGCGGGCCGGGCCCGGCAGCTGCCGGGAGGGAGGCCGCGCGGCCTCGGGAGGAAGCGGGCCCCGGGCGGCCGGGGCGCGGAGCCCTGTCGCCTCGCCGCGGACACCCCCTTCCCTTCAGCGCCCGACCGCGGAACTGCGGCCCGGAGGTCGGCCTGGGGTTGCCAGGGCTCCCGGTTCCTCCGGCCCCGCTCGCCGCGCGTCTGTGCGGTTCCAGCAGATCCGCCTCCTACCGACTGATGGGTTGATTTGAAAGTTAAAATACCCTTTCGTATAAGAATCATACAGGCTCTTTGTAAAACAAAAGTGCCCCAAAGCCTAGGACGAGTCATTTATTAACCTTTGTCCGGCACCTTAGTAAACATCCCCTCTTCCACTCTCTACTGTTTTTAGTTCAGTGAGGGAGGATTCGCGAGATGACCTAGTTAATGATGGTTTGGGGTGTTTTGTTTGTCTAGCCCTTGTGCATATTTATTATATACACAGGAGATTATACACACACACGCACAGGATACTTTTGTAAAAATAAGATGCACCGGCTTTCAGACGTGAGCTCCCTAAAGTTAAGGAAGTGGGTGGTTCCAAACACGTACGCGTGGAGGACCTCCAAACCTTCCCTTTTGTGTTGTTCTGCTGGAAAACTTTCAGTATGGCCGCAGTGTTCGGATGATGTAGACGGGCGCGTTGTGTTGGTGGTGAAGGACAGCAGCCCATGCTTGGGTGGGGAAAGCCTAATGTGTTTTTGTCCTTCCTGAGAGGATTTTAATCTTTTTCATCTGTCGTATGTGTTGATGATTTTTCTTTTTTAGTACTTACTCATACTGTCTCTCAGAAGGATGTGAGGATGTATTCTTTCTGGGTAACCAAGTTGATACCAGACGAAAAGGAGGCATGTATGAATTGTGAGGCCCTGCTGGTTCTTGTTCTGACAGGTGCACTTCTGACTTCTTCAGGACTTTTTCTAGAACACCTGCATCAGTCAGGTCCCTCTTGTGGAAGGAACCTAGAAAGAACCTAGCATAGAATGGGGACGTCATTCAGAGAAAAGGCTAACGAGAATGTGGAGAGGGAGAGATTTGTAGGAAGGAGTTATCAAGGAGTAGTCCTCACTTAGGAGTCACCTAGTAAGTTATCAAGGAGTAGTCCTCACTTAGGAGTCACCTAGTAAGTTATCAAGGAGTAGTACTCACTTAGGAGTCATCTAGTAAGTTATCAAGGAGTAGTCCTCACTTAGGAGTCATCTAGTAAGTTATCAAGGAGTAGTCCTCACTTAGGAGTCATCTAGTAAGTTATCAAGGAGTAGTCCTCACTTAGGAGTCACCTAGTAAGTTATCAAGGAGTAGTACTCACTTAGGAGTCACCTAGTAAGTTATCAAGGAGTAGTACTCACTTAGGAGTCATCTAGTAAGTTATCAAGGAGTAGTACTCACTTAGGAGTCACCTAGTAAGTTATCAAGGAGTAGTCCTCACTTAGGAGTCACCTAGTAAGTTATCAAGGAGTAGTCCTCACTTAGGAGTCACCTAGTAAGTTATCAAGGAGTAGTCCTCACTTAGGAGTCACCTAGTAAGTTATCAAGGAGTAGTCCTCACTTAGGAGTCACCTAGTAAGTTATCAAGGAGTAGTCCTCACTTAGGAGTCACCTAGTAAGTTATCAAGGAGTAGTCCTCACTTAGGAGTCACCTAGTAAGTTATCAAGGAGTAGTCCTCACTTAGGAGTCACCTAGTAAGTTATCAAGGAGTAGTCCTCACTTAGGAGTCACCTAGTAAGTTATCAAGGAGTAGTACTCACTTAGGAGTCACCTAGTAAGTTATCAAGGAGTAGTCCTCACTTAAGAGTCACCTAGTAAGTTATCAAGGAGTAGTACTCACTTAGGAGTCATCTAGTAAGTTATCAAGGAGTAGTACTCACTTAGGAGTCACCTAGTAAGTTATCAAGGAGTAGTCCTCACTTAGGAGTCATCTAGTAAGTTATCAAGGAGTAGTACTCACTTAGGAGTCATCTAGTAAGTTATCAAGGAGTAGTACTCACTTAGGAGTCATCTAGTAAGTTATCAAGGAGTAGTCCTCACTTAGGAGTCACCTAGTAAGTTATCAAGGAGTAGTCCTCACTTAGGAGTCATCTAGTAAGTTATCAAGGAGTAGTCCTCACTTAGGAGTCATCTAGTAAGTTATCAAGGAGTAGTCCTCACTTAGGAGTCACCTAGTAAGTTATCAAGGAGTAGTCCTCACTTAGGAGTCACCTAGTAAGTTATCAAGGAGTAGTACTCACTTAAGAGTCACCTAGTAAGTTATCAAGGAGTAGTACTCACTTAGGAGTCATCTAGTAAGTTATCAAGGAGTAGTACTCACTTAGGAGTCACCTAGTAAGTTATCAAGGAGTAGTACTCACTTAGGAGTCATCTAGTACGTTGAGGCGGCATAATGCAGAAACCTGAGCGCTGGGTCAGGACTCAGGAGACCTGACTGCCCACCTGCTTGGTGACCTTGTGATTTAGAAAAAGTTCCTGTCTCTAGGCAGCCTTTCCTCATCTTTGAATGTGGAGGGTGTCCTTGACCCTTTTTCCCTCATAGTAGTTGTGAGGATCCAATTTTGCATATATCCATATCCATGCATGTTTTATATAAATTGTGAAAAGCAATACAGATGTAAAACAAAAATATTGAGTACTAGGACCACATTTACCTGGCAAAGGTTAGAAAAGAGAGCATGTTTTTTTTAAAGAAGTGATCTTTGGATAACTCCATTTTAGGGCAGTTTGATAGATGATATATTCATAGATATTTAAAAAGACAAGGATAAAAAGATGTCCAGAGTTACTTACATGTTGGGGTCTTTCTTTTTTAATCTCAGTAAACTTTACATATGCTATTTGAAAAGCTTTGATAAATGTATACATTGGTGTGATGTCTGTCCCCATTGCCACAATATTTTCATTACCTGAGAAAACTCCCTCATGCCCTTCCAGTCAGGCTCCAACTACCCCCATCACCCTAGGTGACAGCTGTTATGATTTCTATGTACATGGTTTAATTTTGCCTGTTTTGAACTTCATATAATCATGGCTTCTATTGCTCAGATGTTTTTAAATTCATCCATACTGTTGACAGGTACCAGTTCTGTTTTATTCTTGAGTGATATTACATTGTTTAAGTATAGTGTCCTTATCCTTCTTCTGTATAGGTTGTTTCCAGTTTGAAGCTATCATGAATAAAGATGCTTCAAATATTCTTGTAGAGTCTCTTTATAGATGTTTATTTTCATGTTCTTGAGTAAGTACCTTGGAGTAGAATTACACAGTCATAGGCTAGAAGTATGTTTAAATTTATGAGAAACTGCCACACTTTTTAATTTATTTTTAATTGGGGGATAATTGCTTTACGAGTTGTGTTGGCTTTGCTGTACTACAGCGTGACTCAGTTATGAGGACTTATATATCCTGTCCCTCTTGAGCCTCCCTCCCACAAACTTTTTCCACAGTGATTTCACACTCCGGTAGCAATATGAAAATTCCTGTTACTCCAAGTCCTTGAAGACATTTAGTATTGTACCTTCAATTTTAGCCATTCTAGTATGAACAAAATTATATTTCATTGTGGTTTTAATTTGTATTTCTCTGATGTCTAGTGGTGTTAAGCATCTTTTCATATGATTATTCTCATTTAAATATCTTTTGCAAATCTTAGCCTTGCATTTCTTATTGGGTTATCTTTATTATTGAATTGTAAGGGTTCTTTCTGTATTTTGTATACAAATCCTTTGTTAGATATTATGCATATGTTTCTCCTACTCTTCTAAGTTTTTGTTTTGTCAAATAAAAGGATATATTTTGATAAGCAGACATTTTTAATTTGAAGAAATCCAATTTATCAAGTTTCTCTTTTATATTTAAAAGAAAAACTTAAAAGAGGCTTCTCTAAGTATTCTCTGCCTGTCTCAGGTTTGAAAAAATATTCTTCTTTCTTTTGTCTAGAGGTTTTATTGTTTTAACTTCTGTGTATTAAGTTTATGAGGGGATATTTATTTTAATGCAGCAACATGGATATCTTTAGCATTGGATTTAAATAAATCTAAATATTCTAGAGAGCTGTCTGCCTGAAAAGAAATAAAAAAAAATAATTGCTTCATAATAAAAGAATCCTTTTTTAAAACATTAAACAATAATAATAACTGATAATAGAATGATGTTTCACTCTTTTCTTATAGGATTTTAATTTTTGGAAGTGAATAAACCTAGTTTGGAACACAAGATGACTACAGCTGCAGAAAGAAAGTATCTTAATATTAGGAAAAGATTGGATCCGTTGGGATACCGCCAGACTTTGACAGTGGACTGTTTACCTTTGGTGGAGAAACTTTTCAGGTAAAGATGGGAACACTACTGCAAACTTGTGTGACCCTGAATCCCCTTTATCTAGTTTCTTGTTGAGCTTTGTGCTTTAGTACAGAAATGGGTAGACTTTTAAAGTCCTTAAATCGTCTGAAGCTTCTCTCTTCTCCACGTCGCAAAACTCCAGGGTCACCGTGCAGTCTATACTGTTTAGAGTAAATGTTTCTGAGGGTTTTGTCTGTGAGTAAAATACAGTTTTTAATGTGATTTTCTGATCTAGTTAGGAGTTCTGTAGCTGCTTTATTCACTGGTTTTTATTTTATTGAAATGCAGTTGACATGATATTATGTTAGTCACTGGTCTCTAATTGCTACGCATTTATAATGCCGATCTAAGGTGGTTGATCATGACTTTAGCTGTGAACATGTTAATTTAGCTGAAAGATTCTTTGTGATTTTTATTCTTTTCCACATGAATCTTATTACTGTGATTTGAGACTAATTAGAGCAGAGAAATGGTCTAGGAAGTTTTTGCAGTAGGACTATAAGTGATAATGATGAAAAGAAGAGAGTGGATGAAAGATACTTTGTGGTCTCTAGTATGGCCTCCAGAATCCTTCATGATCTAGTTCTAGGTCAGCAATTCAGAATTATAGGGTGGGAGTATGTTTAACTTTCCAAGAAACTGACACACATTTTCCCCAGTGATTTTACATTCCCTTCATCTTCCCTGCACCAACCACCTAAGCTCCTGAAAACATGTTCGCTCTCGCCCTTGGTCTCTCCATGTGCTCTTCTGTCTGCCTGTAAAGTCTCTTTCTCCTCTCCTTCCTGCTTTGTCTTTACGCTCAGTTAGCTATATGGCCTGCAGCTCTCTGTCACATATACTGCACGTTACCTTAGCTGTTATTGTTGTTGGAAATTTGTTTTACCTTCCCATTAGAATGCAGACTTCCAAGAAACTAGAGACTGACTGTTTCACCGCCATACCTAGGACAGGCTGAACACAAGGTCGGCACTGAAATATTTATTGAGTTTATCACATAGTACCGTAACTTTTGACAAATTGTTAGTAGGATATAAGCTCCATGTCAGTGGGTTCCTTACCATGTTCCCTGCCCAGTAAATGTTGATGTAGTGAATATTCTGTTCATCTGTGTTCTTAGAGGTAGGTAACTGATCCGTGTTTGTTGCATCCCTGACACTTAACATGTAGCAGGCATTCAGTAAATGTTAAATGACCAAGTAAGATTCACAGATTCCACAGGATCAGGTGACTAATTAGACATGGGGGGGTGAGTGAGATCAGGTTTAAAGATGGTTCTGCCTATATGTATATGTTTTATAACTTAATTACGACAGGAAAGTTTTGAGACCTTCTTAGTACCTTGAAAGACCTCTAGTGTTTGTTTTTGTATGTTTGATTTTCGATTTGATAGCATGTTAGTATTAACATTTAAGTCCTTTTAGAAGTCTGCTTTTAGTTATTAAAAGTTAATAGAATGTTTCCTTGTATTTGCATTTTCCATTCTTTAATGTTGGTGATCTAGTTCATACAACAGAAAGTCTTCGGAAATCAAAATTATCTGCTGTGAAAGCTGAAAAAGAGAGTGCCAATTTTGATTTTGTATTGGAACCTTATAAACTTGAAAATGCAAGGTTGAGTAAAGAAAATAATGAATTATACCTGGAATTAATGAAACTGAGAGAACAATCAGGTCAACATATTAAAGGTAAATTTTTGTGACTTTTGAAATTTTTGCCCTTTTCATTTTATATGTGGGAAATCCTACTCTACCTTTGAAACTATTGATTAGAAAATGTGATAGTCTTCCTACTGATAGTTCCTGAAATATTGTAGGGTGTGTTGAAGAATTTCCACAAGAAAAATAAATTTGCATTCCACAACTATATTCATCTTCACTGAATGTGGATTACATTTTTAGAATTAAAATTGCTGTAATGGTTGTGGTGTGCACTCAGTTGTGTTTGACTCTTTGTGAACCTGTGAACTGTAACCCACCAATCTCCTCTGTCCATGGAATTTTCCAGGCAAGAATACTGGAGTGGGTTGCCTTTTACTTCACCAGGGGATCTTCCCAACCCAGGGATTGAACCCGCATCTCTTGTGTCTCCTGCATTGGCAGGCAGATTCTTTACCAACTGTGGCATCTGGGAAGCCCAGAAGTTGCTGTAGAAAATATTAAATGCTGGTACTGAAGAAAAATTTCCTTGTAACAACTTCTGTGTTTCTGAGAAAAAGTTGTGTGTCTATTGTTCTGATTCTTTTATACCCTGTTTTTGACCTGGAAGATAGAATGATTTCAGAGGTACTAGGCAAAGGGTAAATTATGTGGCTAACTTATTATAAAATCTTCTTGTATTTAGTAGAAAGCCCTGGCTAATGCTTGGCATGAATTGATAATCCCTTAGCTTCATATCCAATTTACTGGATCAAAAGCTCATATTAGTCTCATCACAGAAGAAAAATATAATTCCTTTTTGTGCTTAGTGACTTGTTTGCAGTTTTGTTAATCGTGGTAGAAAAGTTACAACCTTCTAACAAAGCATATAAGAATCAGGTGGAGCCTTTCAAATTATTGTGATTATTTTGTTTTATGAAATGGGAGAACTTCTTGATGTATAAAATGCTCTTTAAATCTTTTTCATTTTAAGAGTTGAAAACCACATTGAAAAAGTGCGCACATGAAACAGCTGATCTGAAATTTCTAAATAATCAATATATTCATAAACTCAAACTTATGGAGAAAGAAAGTAAAGCTAAGAATGGAAAAATTCAACAGCTTCAAGAAAAGAGTTTGCAAGCTGTAGTTCAAACTCCAGGTGAATCTGTTCCCTCTCAAAACAAATTATATACATCTAATCTTTTAAAGATGTTAAAACTGTTGACTGAAATGGGACTTTGGGTATTCATGCTTTAGACTTTAGTATTTGAAAAAATGTATTTGGATAGTCACAGAACCTTTAAAATTGATTTCTGGAGACCCAGCTTATATTCTATACATGTGCTTAGAAACTTATATAACAGTAAACTTCTTAGGTGTAAGTAGTCTATCCTCAGTGCCTAGGGTTTTCTTTCATTATTAATTTGAATTCTTTTTTCTATTATTATTATCATCATTATTAATTATAAAAATAATTCATACTCTAAAGACTTTGAAAATGATATACTTTGTTATTTCTTAGTTTATTTTAGTCTTCTTAGCCTAATGCTCAGTAGTTATCAGAGAAGGAAAAAGAAATGATGGGGCATATGCAGCGTTAGTGGTTGTCCAGGCTCAAAGTTGATGGAAGAACCCCCAGTAGTAGTAACCAGACCATGGAGGTGTCTGAACCATGAGATTAAGGTCACGGAAGTAAATGAGGGGAAGGGAGGTGCTGAATTATGAGACTTGGTAGAGACTGAGGGATTAAAGAACACGGCGAGGACCAGCAGTAATTTGGTCAGAGTGAAGGCTGCCTCAGAAGAGAGCTGAAGATCTGGAAGCTGGCTCAGTTCTGTCTGGTAACACAGTCCAGGCTTAATCATGTTACTCTGTGCCTGGAGCTGAGTGAAGAGGAGACTCTAAGAACTGAAGAATTGCAAACTGGGAGGCCAGGATCAGGGAGGAATCCGTGGCAGAAAATAAGCTGGGAGAGCGAGGACCATGAGCCAAGGGCAGAAGAGATGCCGAAATGTGGGGGAACATCTCAGAAGAAACTAAAAGATTAAGAAAACTAAAAAGGAGGATAATTAGATTTTCTGAGAAAAGAGTGGGCCTAAATCAAGGGTGATTTAGAGGTGTAATCTCTAAAATTTAGGGATGGATAAATTTAGTAAACTTGGGATGTAGAGGAATTTCCAAATTTCTGTTTGAAGTGAATGAGTGGATGAATGAGGATATTAATACTATTTCTTTCTCTTTTTTTTTTTTGGCTGCACCATGGGGCATGTGGGATGTTAGTTCCTTAACCAGGGATCAAACCTGCGCCCCTAGTGTTAACCACAAGACCACCAAGGATGTCCTGGTACTATTTCTTAAGATAGGGAATATGGAAAACAGAACAGAAGTCCACCGTCTACAAAGGGTTCGTTGAATATGTTGTATCCACAGGACATTCACATTGAAACTCCTAGTATGCAGTGGAATATGTAGATCTGTCCTCAGAAATATGGTCCTAGATGGAGAGTCACATTTGGAAATCATTGGAATATCCTGAGAACTGAAGCTTTGACTGTGGTAGGAGTTACTAGTGAGATTATGTAGATTGGAAAGAGAGGAGAACCAAAGACAGACCCTAGGAAATTGTCTTTTAAGGCACAGATGGAAGAAGAGGGTCTCTGAGAGAAACTGAGAAGGACCAGCCGAGGAGGAAAACCAGGAGATGAGGGAAGAAGAAAGTGGTTTGCATGTTCAGGTGTGTAACTACAAGCAGGTCACCTAAATACTCTTGACCTGATTTCTTCATCCTCAAAACAAGAGGGTAGGAGTATAGAAAACTTGTTAGGATTCTGAGGAAGACAGAGTTATGGGTTGTGTTTGTTCTTTGTGAGGTTCAGTTAGTTTTTCAAGTACGTGTCTAATCTTGACCAGGTACTGGAAAAGCTGAATTATCCTTGTGGTTTGGACCAACATGGGATATATCTAGCCATTAAAAGAAATTACTCCTGCTGGTTTTAAGGATAATTAAGAAAATTCCCCATTAATTCAGGATACATATTCTGCTATATACTGATTTTGATTCTTAAAGTTTCAGTTATCTTCTCCTTTGGCCTTGCTTAATAAACATGTTTATTTTAGTTATCATTGCCTTGAAGCTTCTCATTTGACAGTTTTCTGCTGGCGATGACTTCTTGGGCTCTGTTATGTACCACAAGGCACACTCAACTTTTAATCTTGCCAGAGTTTGGTCCCCATCTCATGAAGGGACAGATTAAATCTGGGCATATATACCAAGCATGCAGAAAATAAAGGTTGCTTTCTAACCATGTGTTGTTGAGGTTTGCAGAAATGAGTTGTTCAGTTAAAGATCAGGTAGGTATTTATATGTAAGGGAGAAAACATTTGACCTGGCTCTTATGTAATAAGACCCAGAGACATAGTTTATAACAAAAAGGCTAGCCTTCTGAACTATTTAATTCTAAGACAGTGTTTTGTTTTCAGTTTTTTGAAATACACATTTGCTTTTTTTTTTAGGTGGCAAGAAAAGAAATATTGCTTTCAGGCGCCAGCGCATGCAGATTGATGAACCAGTCCCTCCCTCTGAAATCAGTTCATATCCGGTTCCTCAGCCGGATGGCCCTTACATCGCAGACCTCCTGCCCGTGGCTGATGACAGGTGCATTAAAGAGTCCTCTGTTGGCTTTAGTTACCTCATCACTTGGTTAGCCCTAAGTTTCTTGATAGTACGGTTTTGTCTTCTTAACTAGCCTATCTCTGGTGTGTAGCATAGAACTTTGCATAAGCATCCAGTAAATGCTTTCTGAATATATTCTGAATATTGAAGGTTTTCACTTGTTTTGAAATTTGATTTCAAGTAAATCATATATCTGAGGTTTCTGTCCATATTTGCTTTGAAACAGTTTAGTGCCACCTAGAGCCTATTTCAGTAGAGTTGCTTTGACATTCAGCTTTATCACCCAAGTAAATCTTCCACAGATTCTCTGTTAGTTGAGATTTTTCTCAAATGCCAGTAGCATGAGTAGACTTGTAACTGGCTGTGAAAGTCTTGCTTCATGATTCTCTAGCTCTGTATGTTGGTGTTTCCTTAACTTGGAATCAGGTGTAAATTCTATTTTAATTATAATTTCAATAAACTCTTTGGAAAAGGCTATGTAAGTGTTCTCGGGCTGTAAAGATGCAACTTTTGAGAAACTTACAACCCGGTAAGAAGGTGAGACAAGGGGAAATACACAGAATGCCATTAAGAACATGTTAGAAGGTGCAGAGGAGCAGGAGAGCGCGAGTGACAGCCTCTCAGGTCTCGGCTGCAGACGCGGTTTAGGTGCAGAACACACTAGTGGGAATGGCTAGTGCAGCCGGCTTTTTACTTGTAGATCATGTAGACAATATGAGAGAGTTTTCTACTTTATTATTAATGTCTGTAGCAATTTAAAAAGAGGACATTGATTGGGGGACTAATTAGGGTCTTCAGCTCAGTTATTCTCACACAATATTATGTACCTGTATTTATACACTTACTTGACTTTACCCATGAAATATTTTGTGTTTTTCTGGTACTTATAAATTAGGACTTAGACAATATGTTAGTATTATTTACCGAGTTTTAGACGGCTCCATATGTATTCGATTCAATGGACATGAACTTGGGCAAATTCTGGGAGATGGTGAGGAACAGTGAGGCCTGGGATGCTGCAGTCCATGGGGTCGCAGAGTTGGACACAGCTTAGTAACTGAACAACAACATGTGTATCTTTTCTGTCTCTTTCTTTGCCTTAGCATTCTTCTTTTCTGTCAAGCCATGGTAGGTAGCATCAGTCTCTTGATTATCTTACTTGTTTCACTTTGCACATGCACTGTGTTCAGTCACTCATGCGTGTGTGAGTGCGGTTGCGTGCGTGCTGCGCTCCTGCTCCTAGGTCAGTGGGCGGTGTTGGCTCTGGTAGTACTAGCAGCAGGTACACGCAGTGTTCAGTGGGGCTGTGCCGACCCTATGGAAAATCTCTCTCAAAATTAAACCTGGCTTCAGGCTTTATTTTTCCAGTATGAAAGTGATTATGTCCTGTTTTGTTAATGCTTGGCAAAGTTTGATGTAGTACAGTACATTTAGGCATTCATACAATTCAGATGATTTAGACAAATCTTGATTTTCTGGGAATTAACAAGTTCCAGGAAAGAGTAGGTTTTTTTTTGCTGTAGGTACCTGGAAAATTGGTATTTCTTAGTATTTTTCTTCTCTCTAAGATTGCAAGATAATTTGTTAGAAAATACAGGGTCATGTGGGGTCAGAAAACATTTAGTCCCTTATTTCACTTAATAGTATTGTGAGTTTTAGATTTGATGCTTAGTTCCCTGAACCTAAGAATTGGCAACAGTACCCAGAAGAATTTGTCTTAAGACTCAAAATGCAGTAGGAGACATAATGATTCTGAGTTTCAGATTATTTACCACTCAGTTTTGTATCTGTTCTTATAAAATTAAATCTCTAAGATAATGTACTCTGTGCTGTGGCCTGGGAACCCTTTGGCCCAGCACCTCCTACCTCACTGAGAAACAAAAAGTTCAGGGTTTTTAAAAGAAGGCATCTAATTTCACTTTTGTAATTTTGTATTTCTTATCAAAAATATATTGAAATTACTTATAAATATGTTTCAGAATTCAAGAACTTCAACAGGAAGTGTGCCAGTTACAAGAGAAGTTAGCAGTGATGGAAAGTGGACTGAGATTATAACAAGCAGGTAGGATTTTTTATTTATCTAGTTGGGATTGAGGTGAGTGCGCTGTGACTGTAAATAGAATTGGGTTATGTTTAATATTTCTGATACCTGAGTTTTTAATACAGCTTTTCTTTTTAGTAAATTCGTTAATAGAATTAATAGATGGAATGGCTTAGATGGCTTCAGAGCCTTCAGTTCATTCCCTGCACTATGCATTGAGGTGAGTAGTAGTTTGTTTTTTTTTTAAGGTGAGTCATATATCTCCCCAAATATTATGACCATATTAACTGTTTCCATCTCAAGAGATATTTTATTGAAGTGTATTATGCTTTATGATAGTCTTTTTAAAAACTTGTTTTACCCTTTCTGTAGATTTTATCATTTTGAGTATGTCTTTGAAAGTTACTCTTCCGAGTGGCCATGCTTGTTGAATGTTTTCTCTAAAAGCACTGGTGCTCTGTAAAGAAACAAGGGAGTGAACAGATTTGGGGTTACGTGAAAACTTTCTCTATAAGCACTGGTGCCCCATAAGATGGTTTTCTAAAGAAGCAAGGGAGTGAATAGACTCGGGGTTAGATGAAAACTTTGAACAACCTTTGTTCTTTTATACTTTCTTTTTGTGTCTTGGATAAATTCTGATTTGGGTAATTATAGGCTTTCTTTCTTAATATGCTTACTGAAGTTTAAATCAGGTAGCACGTTTTTCATATTCTGCACATAACTACGTTTTTTTGGAGTAAAGAAATCTGCACATACCAGTATAGATATAACCTGTGTATTGGTATAAGTGTTAAGTTTATAAAGTACTTTGAAGATCACTTGGATAGATGGAGTTAAAAGGAATTGTAGTAATGTCATCCAAAAAACTTACTTTATGGAGAGATGTTGAACATATCAAATATGCATATGAGATGAATATTAATTGATATTTTTCAATTTATATTCAGTCATTCTTTCATCACATTTTTTTTCTAAGTACTTTATGAACATAAACTGATCAGTCTTTATTGTCTCCATGAGGTGGCTGAGGCGTTTGAAGAAAATAGCCTGACCGTTCTGATTGAAATCACCAATTTCATGTGGTTATCAGTCTTGATTGAGTCTGCTCTATCAGTTTTTTTTTTTTTTGGTGGGAGTTTGTTCTGTTCTCAGCATATATTCCAGATTTTACTGTTCTCTTCAAGCTCTTTCCATGGCCTGTAACACCCTCCTTCTTAGGACATCATCTTCTTTTTCATTTTCCTATCTCTGCCTTTAAAATGAGCAATATTCACAGGTTCTCCTTAAGACTTAATGGGTAGGATGGTATTCTTCCTGTTTTGTGTGCTTGGCCCCATTCCCTCTCTTCTCCTTAGGATATTGCTTTAATCAGTTATTCTTTAGCAAACTTATATGGCCATTTTAATGAGTATACATTTTTTCAGTACTGTGAGGAGATGCTTTTATCATCATCACTAATACCCCTTAAAAAATCTTTTAATTACCTTTCCCCTCTTGCTAACTAAGGCCTTCTTCTCCCTCATGCCTACTTCTCTGAAAGTGAAAGTGAAGTTGCTCAGTCATGTCCGACTCTTTGTGACCCCATCGTGTCTGACTCTTTGCGACCCCACGGATGGTAGCCTACCAGGCTCCGCGGTCCTTGGGATTTTCCAGGCAAGAATACTGGAGTGGGCTGCCATTTCCTTCTCCAGGGGATCTTCCCAACCCAGGGATCGAACCCGGGTCTCCTGCATTGCAGACAGATGCTTTACCGTCTGAGCCAGTCTAAAGGGTGTCTTATTCTTCTTTCTCTACTTCTTCACTTCCTGTTCACTTCTTAACCTTCTGTTGGCCTCTGTCCCCCACTGTATAAGTTGGTCTAGTTACTGTTACCATTGACATTAGTTGCCGCATCCGGAAGGATACTTTAAGTCTTCATTTTCCTGACTCACTCTGCAGTATTTGACATTATTGATCATTTCTCTTTGAAACTCTTCTGTGGCTTCATTTTCTTTTTGTTTTCCTTTTCTTGCCTTTTTTTTTTTAGCCTCTTATAATATCGTCTTTGCTCTTTTGTCTGCCTCCTCCCTAAAATATCACCAAACCCCAGGATTCTTTGACTTCTCCTCTCCATGTTTTCTCAGATAGTCTCATCTACTCTCTTAGTTTATTACCTGAATATTGGTGACTCCCCAGCCTCTCAGGCTGACACTTCTCTGCTGAGTTCTGTTCTGATATGCCCAGCTTGACACTGGCATTTCCATTTGGATGAAGGCTGTGTGTTCACATATGCCTAGTGCTGAACTTTCAGCTTCTGTCTCACATTCGTTTCTCCTTCTATATGCTCAACTTTGGTTGGAAGCTTCAGCATCGACCCAAGCCAGCATTCTGGAGTCTTTATACGTCTCATTCTCTGCCTGTCACATACCACTTGCCGAGTTCTATCAGTTCTTAAACTTAAATATTCTGTTCTGTCCTGTCCCACTGTTTCTTAGGCTCTAATCATCTCTCATATGTTCCTACAGTAGGTCTCCTTGCTTCTGGCCCTATTCTTATCACATTCACCCTTTAGTCCTGAGTAATATTTCTCCCTAGTGAAGTATACAGAGCTTATCATAATTAGTTCCTGCCTAATTCTTTGGCCTCATCTCCAACTGTTAATTCCCCTTGCGTGTTGTAATTCAGTCACACTGAGTCACTTCTGCTCCTTTAAACATAGCGTGTTGCCTGTGCTTCTTTGTCACTGCCTAGAATATCCCTCCTTTCTTCTCTGCCTGGCATATTTTATAACTTTTTTGGACTTATTTGTTCCCTTGACTATTTTGGTACTATATACCTATTTCTATTATTGTATCATTGAACAACATATTAAAGCAATTATTGGCTTACTTTATTGCTTTTCCTGTAAAGCTGTGTGTTCCTGAAAGTAAGGGATCATGTTTTATTCATATTTGTATATTTAGAACTATGCTCAATAATTGTTTGTTAAATTGAATACTTGGTTTTTGTTTTCAATTTTTTTTTTGAAAACCAAAGTTTGAAAGTGTGTGTGTTTTTGTAGATTCTTGCATGTGAATTCATGGTTGGTAGGGATGTTTTTGATTGTATGTCTGTTTTTTTCTACATAATAGATAGTAAAGCAAATTCATTCCGGCCTTATATCCTTTTTAATAATGAGTTTCAATAGCAAATCACTTTCCTTTTTGTTTTATATTCATTTGTTTATCTCCCATTTATTTCACCAGGCACTGAAGTAGTTCAAACTCAGTTCCGGGACTTAGTTTCTTTTTGTATAAACATTGCCTAATCTTAGAGGAGGGAAAAAACAAAACATAAAATTAGAAAGAATCTCTTCAATAAAAATACTTATGAAACCTGTGTTGACAATTCTTAGGTTGAGATTTTCTGTGTATATTTTTGCTCTGCTTAAATGGATCTCATAATACCATTTATGTGTCAGTAACATATATGAATGCTAATCTTTTGTGTACATTGTGGGACATAAGAAAAATGGAAGTATATTCAAATAAACATTTGTGCAGTGTTAATCATTTCAGTTCAAAACCATATCTTTAAAAATGATAGCACAACTTTATGTTTTCAGATTGAACTTAGAGAACGAGAGATAGAACGACTGTCGATTGCATTGGATGGGGGTCACTCCTCTGATATCCTTTCTCTGGAGACTAGAAATAAAGCCAATGAAAAGCTTATTGCTCATTTTAATATTCAGGTAACGACTTTTATGATTATTTCACTGAGCGTATAAAGTTGTAAGTGTTTTTAACAGTCTTTGGGTTTGTAAAGGTGGAAGGGTTTTTTATTTGGGTATTATCTACAGCAGAAAAAATTACATAGAGTCAGAGTATCCAAAATTGGGTACAGCTGTTGAAAAATCCTGTTTTTATATTTAATGAGGTGTAGGAATTGATAATACCACAGTATTAGGTGTTTAAAAGAAGAGAATAAACTACAGGTAAAAAGTAATCCTCAATTTGCTTTAAAAATTGTATATGTACTTTCAGAGAGAGAAAACACTAGAACTACGCCAAAATACACTAATAAAGGTTTATCTTTGTGTGGTGAGATAGTCTTCTTTATGATTTTCTCCATTTTCAAAATTTTTATTTCTTTTATAATATTACAAATATTATTTTTAAAAATAAATATAAAAAGTAAACATAGTTTTTATTTAACTATGTAGTAGTTTGCCTTGCCATGCGTTTGACCTAAGAGTGAAAGAACAAGAGATTTCTTGAAACATGACAAATGGCCTTTAGAAATTTTTTTTAACTGAAGCACAGCTGAGTCACTGTGTGTTACTCTCTGGCGTGCAGCAAGTGACTCAGTTATCCGTATTGTATCAGTGTTGTTTTTCATATTCTTTTCCGTTGTGGCTCTTCGTTTTTAACTGCACTGGGGCTCCTGTGCTGCACGTGGGCTTTGGTTCCCACGGCCGGGGCGACTGTAGGCAGCGCACAGGCGTCTTGCGGAGGCGGCTTCTCTTCTTGCCAAGCTTGAGCTCCAGGGCCCAGTCTTTAGCAGTTGCAGCGGGCGGGCTCGGGAGTTGCATTTTTCAGGCTTAGTTGCCCCGTGGCCTGCGGGATCCTAGTTTCTGGATGAGGGTTGCGCTAGTGTCCCCTGCTTTGGCAGCTGGGATTCCTAACTACTGGACCACTAGGGAAGTCCTTCCATTATGTTTTATTACATGTTATTGAATATAGTTCCCTGTGCTATATGGTAGGACCTTGTGTATTTTATATACAACAGTTTGTATCTGCTGATCCCAGACTCCTAATTTATCCCTCCCCAATCCCCTCTCCCCTTTGGTACCCATAAATTTGTTTTCTGTGTCTTCGAGTCTGTTTCTGCTTTGTAAGTAAGTTCATTTGTATTTTTTTATTCCACACATAAGGGATATCACCTGGTATTTGTCTTCTTTCTGACTTCATTTAGTGTGATAATCTCTAGGTTTGCCCATGTGTCTGTAAATGGCTTTATTCCCTTCTTTTTATGGCTGAATAATACTCTTGTGCGCGCGCGCGCGCGCACACACACACACACACACACACACACACACACACACACACACACACACACACACACACACACACACACACACACACACACACACACACACACACACTACATCATCTTTATCCACTCACCTGTCAAGGACATTAGGTTGTTTCCATAGGATCTTTAGAAATATAGATATCACTGCTGCCTGGACTGCAGCCAGAGTAGATTAAGTCCCAAATATTAGCATAGCTCTTGAGCAGTGCTGTTCAGTAGAAATAGGGTATGAGCCACATATGTCATTTAAAATTTCCTAGTAGTCTGATTAAAAAAAGTAAAAACAAGTGAAATTAATTTTAATAGTGTATCTACTTACATATATCCAAAATGTTATCATTTCAACATGTAGTTGGTGTTGTCAGATATCTTTGGCATATTGTACTATTTTTTTGTACTAAGTCTTTGGACTCCTCTTTGTATTTATAGCACACCTCTGGACTAGCCACATTTTAAGTGCTCAGCAGCCATATGCAGATGCTAGTGGCTACTGTATGGGACCGCACTCCAGACTAATATCATCATAGTGGTAATCTTGTCATATATTTAGAACTCTATATTGGGAAAAGGCTCACACAAATTTCTTACTTATCCTTTCCTTCCATGCTTGAAAACTGAAGACATATATATATTTTTACAAAACCACTCATCAGCAGTTTTACAAATCAAAACTATAAATTTGAAAATGTAGAATAGCTGGAGTTTTAAGTTTCAGTATTTTAAAAAACACAGTGTTTTGAAGTATTTTGAAAGTTCAGTATTTGATAATTTTCCGATTTATTGATTTATGAATTAGAAATTCCATTTAGGTTGACTTTCTTCAGCAAGCTAATAAAGACCTGGAAAAGCATATACAAGAGCTTATGGAAACCAAGGAAACAGTAACATCTGAAGTTGTTAATTTAAGTAACAAAAATGAAAAACTCTGCCAGGAATTAACTGAAATAGACCAGTTAGCACAGCAGTTGGAAAGACATAAAGAAGAAGTGCTCAAGACTGCCGACAAAGAACTTGAGGAAGCAAAGGTACGTCTCAGCTGTGGGGGCGCTCGTTAATTCTCCTGGAGTGGAGTGAGCTTGAGTTCTTTTGATATCCCATCCAGGTCTTTTGGTTTGTTTTGTAATTCAAGCTTTTTTAAAGTGTTATTTACATGCTCTAAATGTTGGCACTTTCTCCAGTTGTTCACGCGTCTTTCTGAAGCACATCTATTCTTATGGCAATTCTCCAGATTCCTTCCTCTTTTCACTCAAGATTTTCATCTGTCCTTTCTTTGCATTATGAGCAGGCTTCTGAAGTTTGTCCTCTAGGTCATTATGTGCTCATGAACCCTTTAAAGGTATTTTTTGAAACTGTATATGTCCTTGTACATTTTTAAGTTGGTAGCTAACATTTTTCATCTTTAAATAGATGCAAAGGATGTAATTTCTAATCAGTTGTAAACATTGATCTCTTAAAGTTGTCATATTGTTCTTATAAATATAGCCAGTAGAATCCAAATGACCCTTCTTGAAATCCCCACAAAATTGTATCTTATTGTAACATATTTTATGCTTGAATATCTTTTTATGATAACTATCAAATGTCTGTGCAATTAAAAACACACATGAATTGAAATTTTTTTAATTTAAAAATGTCCTGTGATTGTAAGGTTCAGAATGTTAG
Source organism: Muntiacus reevesi (assembly GCF_963930625.1). Taxonomy (NCBI): domain Eukaryota; kingdom Metazoa; phylum Chordata; class Mammalia; order Artiodactyla; family Cervidae; genus Muntiacus; species Muntiacus reevesi. The sequence continues at coordinate 105,494 of NW_027078017.1, forward strand.
CATTTTCCTGTAAAAAGTGTTATCATTATAATTATTAGTAGTCAATGGATCAAAGTGACAGATGTAGCACAAATGTTGGTACTTATCAGCTAAAAAAGTAAAATTGTACTGAAAAGACATCTTTTAGTAAGATATAATGGGAGAAAATAGCATCTTAATAAAAGGCTTTGACCAGCCCCAACATTTCAGGTGTTGTCTGGTACTTCAGAAGTTTTTTATATGTAGAGATATAGTATGAAATTAGAAGCTTGCTTTTCTTTTGAAAAGTGGGCAAAAGGCAATTGTGGGAGGGTAGATGAGAAAGAAGAATTCACATGATACCTAGACCACAGGTTTTCAGGTAGATAATTTTTAAGAAGGATATTTGCAAATTAGGAATCCAGATATTGATTTTGTAAAACTGTATGTATATGATAGTTTTGCATAATACTTGGATAATCTTTATATTATCCCAAGTATGAGTATAACCTATTGATAGTTTTAAGGTCACTACTTTACATCAAACTAAAATGAATTAATCTTATACAGTGTCATCTCCATTAATTAGTAGAATAGAAAGAAACTGCGTCAATAAAGGCCATATGTGAAAAGCCCACAGCTAACATCATACCCAGTGGTGAAATACTGAAACCTTTCCCTCTAAGATGAGAAACAAGACTAGGATGTCCATTCTCTCTACTTCTGTTCAACATAGTACTGGAAGTCTTGACCAGAGGAATTAGGCAAGAAAAAGAAGTAAAAGGCATTCAAATTGGAAATAAAGAAGTAAAATTTTGTTTCCAGATGAGATGATATTATGTACAGAAAACCCTAAAGATGCCAATAAAAAAAAAAGAACTAATAAATTCAGCAAACTTGCAGGATACAAAATCATTGCATAGGAATCTGGATGCATTTCTATATTAAAATCCAAAAAGAAAATTAAGAAAATAATCCTGTTTATAGTAGCGTCAAAAAGAATGAAGATCTTAGGGATAAACTTAACCAAGGAGGCAAAAGACTTATATACTGAAAACTATAGAACACTGCTGAAAGAATTTAGAGACAGAAATAAATGGAAAGATATCCTATGTTCATGGATTGGAAGACTTTATTGTTTGAATGTCCCCACTACCCAAAATAATCTGCAGATTCAGTGTGATCCCTCTCCAAATCCCAGGGATAGTTTTTTTTACAAAAATAGGAAAAAATCCAAAAATTCATATGGATCTCAAGGGACCCAGAATAGCCAAAACAACCTTGAAAATGAAGAAAACATAATTAGTGCAATTTTTAAAAATTGTTTATTTTACCAGTCTTAGTTGGCACGTGGGATCAAGTTCCCTGACCAGGGATCAAACCTGGGCCCCCTGTGTTGGGAGCATGGAGTCTTAGCCATTGAACCACCAGGGAAGTCTCGATTAGTACAGTTTTAATTTTGCTTTTGTGACTTTGGTTTCTTTGCAGTATTTCTGTTATCTCATTGCTCTCCTTTTCTACTTTCTTTGCATATTCTCTCATGTGTGCACAACATACTGAACAGTTTCACATGTCACATGGGCAGTAGTTGAGAATGACAACTTGGCTGAGTAAAAGATTCCTGTTAGGTCATAATATTTTAACCTTGGCATTCAGCACTCTTAGTTGCCATTTAGAGGATCCAGGTTGATCGTCTCCTGGATGAGGGCATGGCAGCCCTCTTCAGTATTCTTGCCTGGAGAATTCAATGGACAGAGGAGCATGGTGGGCTGCAGTCCTCGGGGTAGCCAAGAGTTGGACACAGCTGAGCACTGAGCACAAGCCCAGGTTGATAGTAGTGGGTGGTGGAAAAGCAAATAGGGTAGGAAAGTCAGGAAATGACAGGGCCGTAAGAGGAATTCTAAACATCAAGGCTTGAGGAAAGTCCTACAAGTACACAGACAGAAGATTTTCAAGTGGCTCTCTTGTTGCACGTGTTACAAATAGGTCCCTATAAGCATTCAGGATACCAGAAATTAAAGAGAAAGCTAAACTTTGCGTCCTCTTCATGGAAACTGAGGCCTATAGCTGGCTGAAGCTTTGGCTCTCACTGATGGCAGGGAACATGAATTACTCAAAAATGACTTGGCCTCATCTTCACTGTCACCTAGCATTAAGTATTCTTGACTTTTAGGTATGTACCTAATAAGCTTTTCATTCCTAGAAAGAGATTAAAAAAAACCTTTCTGAAATGTGGAATCTTCAAGAAACAATGGGAAAACTTCAACTGGTGAGTAGGTTTTGTATTGAATTGCTAGAATTTTCATTAAAAATTTTATGTTTTATTTTACATTTTTTTGCTAAATATAATTTACCTATCATATTTACTGTTTTAAGTGTACAGCGGTTTTGGTATAGATACAAAGTAGTACAGCCATCACTACTAATTCCAGGACATTTTAATCACTCCAGAAAGAAACCTCGTACCCATTAGCAGTCAATCCTCGTTTTCCTCTGCTCAACCTCTGACAGTTGCTAATCTGCTTTCTGTCTCTGTAATCTATAATTTGCCTATTCTAGATATTCTATGTAAATGAAATTATACAATATGTAAACCTTTTATGTGTGATTTACACTTAACCCATTGTTTTCAATGTTCATGCATATCATAGCATGTATCATTACTTCTTTTTTATGGCCAGTAATATCCAATTGTATTATATATTTGGTTTTTTATATTATTTTTATATATTTTTATATTATTATTTTATATTTATATTATTTATATTTCTAGAAATTAAAAAAAGTTTATTGGAATAGAGTTGATTTACAATGTTGTGTTAGTTTTAGATACACGGCAAAGTGAGTCAGTTATAATATACATATATTCACTCTTTTTTACAGATTCTTTTATGTATAGAGGCCATTACAAGAGTATTCAGTAGAGTTCCTTGAGCTATACAGGGGGTCCTTGTTAATTTCCTATTTTACATATAGCAGTGTGTATATACAGGGGGTCCTTGTTAACTTCCTGTTTTACATACAGCAATGTGTACATACAGGGGTCCTCATTAACTTCCTGGTTTACATACAGCAGTGTGCACATACAGGGTTCCTCATTAACTTCCTGGTTTATATACAGCAGTGTGCACATACAGGGGTCCTCACTAACTTCCTGGTTTACATACAGCAGTGTGCACATACAGGGGTCCTCATTAACTTCCTGGTTTATATACAGCAGTGTGCACATACAGGGGGTCCTCATTAACTTCCTGGTTTACATACAGCAGTGTGCACATACAGGGGTCCTCATTAACTTCCTGGTTTACATACAGCAGTGTGCACATACAGGGGTCCTCATTAACTTCCTGGTTTATATACAGCAGTGTGTACATACAGGGGTCCTCATTAACTTCCTGGTTTACATACAGCAGTGTGCACATACAGGGGGTCCTCACTAACTTCCTGGTTTACATACAGCAGTGTGTACAAACAGGGGTCCTCACTAACTTCCTGGTTTATATACAGCAGTGTGTACATACAGGGGGTCCTCATTAACTCCCTGGTTTACATACAGCAGTGTGCACATACAGGGGTCCTCATTAACTTCCTGGTTTATATACAGCAGTGTGCACATACAGGGGGTCCTCATTAACTTCCTGGTTTATATACAGCAGTATGTACATACAGGGGTCCTCATTAACTTCCTGGTTTACATACAGCAGTGTGCACATACAGGGGGTCCTCATTAACTTCCTGGTTTATATACAGTAGTGTGTACATACAGGGGTCCTCACTAACTTCCTGGTTTATATACAGCAGTGTGTACATACAGGGGTCCTCACTAACTTCCTGGTTTACATACAGCAGTGTGCACATACAGGGGGTCCTCATTAACTTCCTGGTTTATATACAGCAGTGTGTACATACAGGGGGTCCTCATTAACTTCCTGGTTTACATACAGCAGTGTGCACATAAAGGGGGTCCTCATTAACTTCCTGGTTTATATACAGCAGTGTGCACATACAGGGGGTCCTCATTAACTTCCTGGTTTATATGCAGCAGTGTGTACATACAGGGGGTCCTCACTAACTTCCTGGTTTACATACAGCAGTGTGCACATACAGGGGTCCTCATTAACTTCCTGGTTTATATACAGCAGTGTGCACATACAGGGGGTCCTCACTAACTTCCTGGTTTACATACAGCAGTGTGCACATACAGGGGTCCTCACTAACTTCCTGGTTTATATACAGCAGTGTGTACATACAGGGTTCCTCACTAACTCCCTGGTTTATATACAGCAGTGTGCACATACAGGGGGTCCTCATTAACTTCCTGGTTTATATACAGCAGTGTGTACATACAGGGGTCCTCACTAACTTCCTGGTTTACATACAGCAGTGTGCACATACAGGGGTCCTCATTAACTTCCTGGTTTACATACAGCAGTGTGCACATACAGGGGTCCTCACTAACTTCCTGGTTTACATACAGCAGTGTGCACATACAGGGGTCCTCACTAACTTCCTGGTTTACATACAGCAGTGTGCACATACAGGGGGTCCTCACTAACTTCCTGGTTTACATACAGCAGTGTGCACATACAGGGGTCCTCACTAACTTCCTGGTTTACATACAGCAGTGTGCACATACAGGGGTCCTCATTAACTTCCTGGTTTACATACAGCAGTGTGCACATACAGGGGGTCCTCATTAACTTCCTGGTTTATATACAGCAGTGTGTACATACAGGGGGTCCTCATTAACTTCCTGGTTTACATACAGCAGTGTGCACATAAAGGGGGTCCTCATTAACTTCCTGGTTTATATACAGCAGTGTGCACATACAGGGGTCCTCACTAACTTCCAGGTTTATATACAGCAGTGTGCACATACAGGGGTCCTCATTAACTTCCTGGTTTACATACAGCAGTGTGTATATACAGGGGTCCTCATTAACTTCCTGGTTTATATACAGCAGTGTGTACATACAGGGGTCCTCATTAACTTCCTGGTTTACATACAGCAGTGTGCACATACAGGGGGTCCTCACTAACTTCCTGGTTTACATACAGCAGTGTGCACATACAGGGGTCCTCACTAACTTCCTGGTTTATATACAGCAGTGTGTACATACAGGGGGTCCTCATTAACTTCCTGGTTTATATACAGCAGTGTGTACATACAGGGGTCCTCATTAACTTCCTGGTTTACATACAGCACTGTGCACATACAGGGGTCCTCACTAACTTCCTGGTTTATATACAGCAGTGTGCACATACAGGGGGTCCTCATTAACTTCGTGGTTTATATACAGCAGTGTGTAGATACAGGGGTCCTCACTAACTTCCTGGTTTACATACAGCAGTGTGCACATACAGGGGGTCCTCATTAACTTCCTGGTTTATATACAGCAGTGTGTACATACAGGGGTCCTCACTAACTTCCTGGTTTACATACAGCAGTGTGCACATACAGGGGTCCTCATTAACTTCCTGGTTTACATACAGCAGTGTGTATATACAGGGGTCCTCATTAACTTCCTGGTTTACATACAGCAGTGTGCACATACAGGGGGTCCTCACTAACTTCCTGGTTTACATACAGCAGTGTGCACATACAGGGGGTCCTCACTAACTTCCTGGTTTATATACAGCAGTGTGCACATACAGGGGGTCCTCATTAACTTCCTGGTTTACATACAGCAGTGTGCACATACAGGGGGTCCTCACTAACTTCCTGGTTTACATACAGCAGTGTGTACATACAGGGGTCCTCACTAACTTCCTGGGTTATATACAGCAGTGTGCACATACAGGGGTCCTCATTAACTTCCTGGTTTATATACAGCAGTGTGCACATACAGGGGTCCTCACTAACTTCCTGGTTTACATACAGCAGTGTGCACATACAGGGGGTCCTCATTAACTTCCTGGTTTACATACAGCAGTGTGCACATACAGGGGGTCCTCATTAACTTCCTGGTTTATATACAGCAGTGTGCACATACAGGGGGTCCTCATTAACTTCCTGGTTTATATACAGCAGTGTGCACATACAGGGGGTCCTCATTAACTTCCTGGTTTATATACAGCAGTGTGCACATACAGGGGTCCTCACTAACTTCCTGGTTTATATACAGCAGTGTGTACATACAGGGGGTCCTCATTAACTTCCTGGTTTATATACAGCAGTGTGTACATACAGGGGTCCTCATTAACTTCCTGGTTTACATACAGCAGTGTGCACATACAGGGGTCCTCACTAACTTCCTGGGTTATATACAGCAGTGTGCACATACAGGGGTCCTCATTAACTTCCTGGTTTATATACAGCAGTGTGTACATACAGGGGTCCTCACTAACTTCCTGGTTTACATACAGCAGTGTGCACATACAGGGGGTCCTCATTAACTTCCTGGTTTACATACAGCAGTGTGCACATACAGGGGGTCCTCATTAACTTCCTGGTTTATATACAGCAGTGTGCACATACAGGGGGTCCTCATTAACTTCCTGGTTTACATACAGCAGTGTGCACATACAGGGGGTCCTCATTAACTTCCTGGTTTATATACAGCAGTGTGTATATACAGGGGTCCTCATTAACTTCCTGGTTTACATACAGCAGTGTGCACATACAGGGGTCCTCATTAACTTCCTGGTTACATGCAGCAGTGTGCACATACAGGGGGTCCTCATTAACTTCCTGGTTTATATACAGCAGTGTGCACATACAGGGGTCCTCATTAACTTCCTGGTTTACATACAGCAGTGTGCACATACAGGGGTCCTCACTAACTTCCTGGTTTACATACAGCAGTGTGCACATACAGGGGGTCCTCAATAACTTCCTGGTTTATATACAGCAGTGTGCACATACAGGGGTCCTCATTAACTTCCTGGTTTACATACAGCAGTGTGCACATACAGGGGGTCCTCATTAACTTCCTGGTTTATATACAGCAGTGTGTACATACAGGGGTCCTCATTAACTTCCTGGTTTATATACAGCAGTGTGCACATACAGGGTCCTCACTAACTTCCTGGTTTACATACAGCAGTGTGCACATACACGGGGTCCTCAATAACTTCCTGGTTTATATACAGCAGTGTGTATATACAGGGGTCCTCATTAACTTCCTGGTTTATATACAGCAGTGTGCACATACAGGGGTCCTCACTAACTTCCTGGTTTACATACAGCAGTGTGCACATACAGGGGTCCTCACTAACTTCCTGGTTTATATACAGCAGTGTGCACATACAGGGGTCCTCACTAACTTCCTGGTTTATATACAGCAGTGTGTACATACAGGGGGTCCTCATTAACTTCCTGGTTTACATACAGCAGTGTGTACATACAGGGGTCCTCACTAACTTCCTTGTTTATATACAGCAGTGTGTACATACAGGGGGTCCTCATTAACTTCCTGGTTTACATACAGCAGTGTGCACATACAGGGGGTCCTCAATAACTTCCTGGTTTATATACAGCAGTGTGTATATACAGGGGTCCTCATTAACTTCCTGGTTTATATACAGCAGTGTGCACATACAGGGGTCCTCACTAACTTCCTGGTTTACATACAGCAGTGTGCACATACAGGGGTCCTCACTAACTTCCTGGTTTATATACAGCAGTGTGCACATACAGGGGTCCTCACTAACTTCCTGGTTTATATACAGCAGTGTGTACATACAGGGGGTCCTCATTAACTTCCTGGTTTACATACAGCAGTGTGCACATACAGGGGTCCTCACTAACTTCCTGGTTTATATACAGCAGTGTGTACATACAGGGGTCCTCACTAACTTCCTGGTTTACATACAGCAGTGTGCACATACAGGGGTCCTCACTAACTCCCTGGTTTATATACAGCAGTGTGCACATACAGGGGGTCCTCACTAACTTCCTGGTTTACATACAGCAGTGTGCACATACAGGGGTCCTCACTAACTTCCTGGTTTAGATACAGCAGTGTGCACATACAGGGGGTCCTCATTAACTTCCTGGTTTACATACAGCAGTGTGCACATACAGGGGTCCTCATTAACTTCCTGGTTTACATACAGCAGTGTGCACATACAGGGGGTCCTCATTAACTTCCTGGTTTACATACAGCAGTGTGCACATACAGGGGTCCTCACTAACTTTCTGGTTTACATACAGCAGTGTGCACATACAGGGGTCCTCACTAACTCCCTGGTTTATATACAGCAGTGTGCACATACAGGGGGTCCTCACCAACTTCCTGGTTTACATACAGCAGTGTGCACATACAGGGGTCCTCACTAACTTCCTGGTTTACATACAGCAGTGTGCACATACAGGGGTCCTCACTAACTTCCTGGTTTATATACAGCAGTGTGCACATACAGGGGTCCTCACTATCTCCCTGGTTTATATACAGCAGTGTGCACATACAGGGGTCCTCATTAACTTCCTGGTTTACATACAGCAGTGTGCACATACAGGGGTCCTCACTAACTTTCTGGTTTACATACAGCAGTGTGCACATACAGGGGTCCTCACTAACTCCCTGGTTTATATACAGCAGTGTGCACATACAGGGGGTCCTCACTAACTTCCTGGTTTATATACAGCAGTGTGCACATACAGGGGTCCTCACTAACTTCCTGGTTTACATACAGCAGTGTGCACATACAGGGGTCCTCACTAACTTCCTGGTTTACATACAGCAGTGTGTACATACAGGGGTCCTCATTAACTTCCTGGTTTATATACAGCAGTGTGTACATACAGGGGTCCTCATTAACTTCCTGGTTTACATACAGCAGTGTGCACATACAGGGGTCCTCACTAACTTCCTGGTTTATATACAGCAGTGTGCACATACAGGGGGTCCTCATTAACTTCCTGGTTTACATACAGCAGTGTGTATATACAGGGGGTCCTCATTAACTTCCTGGTTTATATACAGCAGTGTGCACATACAGGGGCCCTCATTAACTTCCTGTTTTACATACAGCAGTGTGCACATACAGGGGTCCTCACTAACTTCCTGGTTTACATACAGCAGTGTGTACATACAGGGGTCCTCATTAACATCCTGTTTTACATACAGCAGTGTGCACATACAGGGGTCCTCACTCACTTCCTGGTTTACGTACAGCAGTGTGTATATACAGGGGTCCTCACTAGCTTCCTGGTTTACACACATCAGTGTGCATGTGTCGTGCCCAGTCCCACTTTACGCCCTCTCCCTGCTTATCTCCGGCTCACCGTGGGTTTGTTTGCTGCATCTGTAACTGTACATCTGTTTTGTAGATAAATTCATTTGTACCCATTTTTTAGATTCCATATATAAGTGATACCATATGATACTTGTCTTTCTCTGACTTATTTCTGTCAGAATGTATATTTGTATACTTCTTTAATCTCATATATAATAGGTAGCAAGTTACACTCAAATTTGGAAAGCCTGTTAGGAATTTTATATTACTTAAATGACTTCATTACTCGTCATTTTACTAATATTAAATGTAAAAACTGATAATTACTTGATAAAATTGTTGACCTTTATTAAAAAGAACTCAGTTTTCTTTTAATTATTTTGCTTGGAAGTACAAACCATCTTACTAGTCATATTGTTCATTCTGGTGGTCTTCAAATGAGACAACTAGTAATCATCCCAGCATAAACCTGGATGTAACCTAACTTAGATATAATCTATAGCCTAGAACCGGCAGAAAGAATGTCTTGTGTAAAAGTAGAAATTCCTAGGTGGTCACCTGATAGATTATTGAGACTTTTTTAATAGCCTGCTAAATTGGATGAGTCTCCATTAATGTTGGAAACAAAGACTAATACTACCTTCCAAGTTCTCTCATTACTACACTCTTTTTACAGTCTAGTAGTAATACTCTGTGGCAGTCATGAGGCAAATTAAAAAGTGAAGCCTTTTGTGATACACTGGCTCATAGTAGGTGTTCAGATACTTAACTGGTTTTTCACTATGTTATGTTCATTATGAACAGTGTATCACAATGCCTTTCTGTTTTATCCAACTACTTTATCAGGTAGTCAGTTCAGCTGAACACTGAATAATTAGCTAAACCTGCTAGTTGTTGTCCACTTTTGAGTTTCATAGATACGTAAAAGTGTCCCATGAAGTCAGGAAATGTAAAGTAGATGTTTTGATGATGTTTTCACTATAGTGTAAGCTCCATGAGGACAGGGAATTTTGCTGTTTGTTCACTGCTGTTTGTAATGCACACTGTTTGCAGTTGTATGTGATTTATAATATTGTCTCAGAACTGTGACCAAGTTTCAATATTGTTGCCTGACAGCAAGATGTAGCCACTTTCTGACCTTTCTTATTTTTTCCATTGGTATTACATTTTATGTATTTTTAAGATAAAGGCTAACAGTATTATTAGCTAACATTTATTAAGTACTTGCCGTGTGTTAGACACTGTACAGAGTGTTTCACACTCATAGAATCACCCATAGGTGGATCTGTAGATGAGTCATTCATAGATGACTCCTCGGTGTCCGGGTGCTGGTCTTACCCCCATTGTGTAGGTGAAACTGAGAATAACCCCGTACTTATGTATACCCGTGGTGGTCTCAGAGCACCGTCTTCACTTACATATACCCGTGGTGGTCTCAGAGCACCATCTGCACTTAACGTATACCTGTGGTGGTCTCAGAGCACCGTCTTCGCTTATGTAAACCCGTGGTGATCTCGGAGCACCGTCTGCGCTTACGTATACCCGTGGTGGTCTCAGAGCACCATCTGCACTTAACGTATACCTGTGGTGGTCTCAGAGCACCGTCTGCACTTAACGTATACCTGTGGTGGTCTCAGAGCACCATCTGCACTTAACGTATACCTGTGGTGGTCTCAGAGCACCGTCTTCGCTTATGTAAACCCGTGGTGATCTCGGAGCACCGTCTGCGCTTACGTATACCCGTGGTGGTCTTAGAGCACTGTCTATTTTCGCTTTTCTTTAAACACAAAAACGCCTTAAAATTTTTTATTGAGCAAGTCATATTCACTTTTTTGAAAGACAATATGCTAAACAAATTAAAAGAAAATAAAATCCAATAATTCTACTACTTTAGAAGGGAGCACTGTTGAGTTTGGGTTTTATGATGCTTTTAGCCTCAATTGAGAATTAACTTTAATTGAAATGGTATATATTTGACTGACTAAAAGTGTGTGTATGTGAATTACTCTTAAATAAGTGTGCTTTCATGTTTTGTACAGTTTCTAGAAATCTTAATTTTTTTTTTTAATTTTTTAATTTTTTTAATTTTTCAGTGAGTTTTGTCATACATTGATATGAATCAGCCATAGAGTTACACATATTAGAAATCTTAATTTTAGTGTTAAAATTTTCAGGAATTAAGCTTATGTCATAAAGAACAGGAGAGGCTGAATGATGAACTCCTTACAAAATCAGACCTGGAAACTGTTGTTCATCAGCTTGAACAAGAAAAGCAAAGACTTAACAAAAAATTGAAAGTTTTGCAGTTACAGGTAAAATATAAAATGTTAATAACTTAAAAAGTGTGATTTCCTCTTAATGTTTTATTTTTAGTAGTAGATGGTGTTTCTTTTTCATTCATTCATTCAATAAATATTTGTTGCATGTTTGCGATGTATCAGAAACCAGACTAGGCACTGAGATACAGTAGAAAATCTCTCTCCCTCAAGGACCTTACAGGAACCTTTTATATTCTGACTAGTTGGTACAGGGAACCCCAGCTGAATATTTTCCAATGAAAATTTATCTTTCTTTGAGACACAGGATAATAGAATTAAGACTATGGGGAAGACCATTATGAAATAGTGGGAAGTTGAAGTACAGAATCTTTTTAAGTAAATGCAGTTTTATCACCTTCAGGCACACACACACACACATGCACACACTTAACATACTTGAAATAGGCTAACTTTCTGCCAGGTACCTTATGCTAAATGAATTGGTTTAAGGAACTTGTAAGAATTCATTCATTCATTCATTTGACAAATGGTTATGAGCCTGTAGTGCTGGGATGTATAAAGGTAAAGAAGATACACAGGCCCACTGCTCTTGTGGAGGCTTTAATATAGTTAGGGAGAAAAACTGGTAGCACATAAGTGAAGGAATTAATCTCAGATGGTCAGGGTATTAGATAAAATGGGAGGGTATGCTAGAGATCATCTGATCAAAGGGCTTAGTGCTGGACACCAAGCCTTATGACAATCTGGGGCAATCTTCCAGGCAGGGGGGATGACAAGTGCAGAATCCTGGTGCCATCAAACTCCATGTGTCTGAGGAAGTGAAGGAAAGCCAGTGTGCTATTTTAAGAAGCTGCTGTATCCTAGGCTCTTCAGCATCCGTGGGGCTAATCTATCTGACCCCTTGTCTGCTTAACCAGCTGTTTGACTTGAGCATGTTCTTTAATGTTACTTCAGTTTCCCTGTCTCTGTGGTTAAGATGGCACCTAACCCAAAAGGTTGTCATGAGGATTAAATGAGTTCATATATTATTAAAGTGCTTAGGCCTACATATGAAAGTTAGCAATTTTACTTCCTTTCATGCTATGTCTATCTTGCCATTTCAGCATAATCTCTCAGATAGCTGAAACTCCCTTGTTTCTTTGTGTTTTGAATGCATCCTCCTACCCAAAATCCAGCCGTGGATCAGCTAAAACATTCACACGTGAGCAGCTAAGCGCTGCTTGCCTGTGCCCCAGTTGAGTTCAGTTCAGTCACTCAGTCGTAGCCGACTCTTTGCGACCCCATGGACTGCAGCACACCAGGCCTCCCTATCCACTCCAGCTCCCAGAGTTTACTCAGACTCATGTCCATTGAGTCAGTGGTGCCATCCAGCCATCTCATCCTCTGTCGTCCCCTTCTTCTCCCGCCTTCAATCTTTCCCAGCATCAGGGGCTTTTCCAATTAGTCAGCTCTTCACATCAGGTGGCCAAAGTACTGGAGTTTCAGCTTCAGCATCAGTCCTTCCAATGAACACCCAGGACTGATCTCCTTTAGGATGGACTGGTTGGATCTCCTTGCAGTCCAAGCGACTCTCAAGGGTCTTCTCCAACACCACAGCTCAAAAGCATCAATTCTTTGGCACTCAGCTTTCTTTTTAGTCCAACTCTCACACCCATACATAACTACTGGAAAAGCCATAGTTTTGACTAAATGGACCTCTGTTGTCAAAGTAATGTCTCTGCTTTTAATATGCTGTCTAGGTTGGTCATAACTTTTCTTCCTAGGAGCAAGCGTGTGCCCCGGACGGTAGCTATAGCACTGGAAGTTACATGGCCCCGAACCACAGCGCCCCCTTCAGTGAGGTATGGAGATCTTACTCTATATTCCTTACTGCTTGATCTCCCATCCTGCGGGAACATACTCAAGTGTTTTTCATTCTCAGTAAACCCATTCTGAGTAGATGATCTTACCTCCAGTTTTCCTAAAAGAACAGAAGCCATCAGGGAGGCATTCCATGTTTCCTGTCCCCAGATCTTGAACCTGTCCATCCTTATCTTCCCTGTTAGAGTGGAGCCATTTGGCTTTTATGATGGGCCACTGCCTCCATCTGTTCTCTAGGTCCCATTCTCTCTCACTTTAAAATGCTACATATTATCTCTTTTTGATAACATTAGCTTTTGTACTGTTTTTTCCCCATTGGTATTCAAACATGCTTTTCCCTTTTCCCATTCTAAAGCAAAAACTGTGACCCATCCCTATCCAGCTACTCTTTCCTCCTCATTATAGCTTTTACATCTTGAAAAGTCATTCATCCCTGCTTTTCTGCTTGATCACCTTCTATCCTTTAGCACCTCTGCTGCTGCTGCTGCTAAGTTGCTTCAGTAGTGTCTGACTCTGTGTGACCCCATAGACGGCAGCCCACCAGGCTCCTCTGTCCACAGAGTTCTCCAGGCAAGAATACTGGGGTGGTTTGCCATTTCCTTCTTCATTTAGCACCTCAGTCCACTCCAGTTTGCTTCTGTCCTCTACTTCACCAGTACAACTGCTCTCGTTAAGGTCACCAGTCACCTCCATTGTGCCAAATACAGTGGACACTTTTCATTCATCAGTTTGACTTACCATTTAAGGCATTTGCCCATTCCTTCAGCTCTCTTACTTTCTTAACCTCTCTGGTCACTCAGAATAAATTCTGCTGTTCATCCTCTGGATTGTATTGCACACTGTTCTTTTGTGACTCTTGTCCTGCTACAGTTAGAATAATTATTTGACCTTGGACATGTTTTTCATACTGTATTCTTAGCTCATGCTGGACCTACAGTAAATTCTCAATAATTATCTGTCAAATGAATGAAAGAAGATGGTAAGTGACTTGGAATATGTCTTGAAAATCACTTCATGACTTTGAATTGTAAAGAACATCAGTTAAATTAGATTGAACTATACAAAATTGCCAATATTAGGCAACTTTTGGCTTCCCAGGTGGTCCTAGAGGTGAAGTACCTGCCTGCCAGTGCAGGAGACATGAATGATGGGGGTTCCATCCCTGGGTTGGTAAGATCCCCTGGAGGAGGGCATGGCTACCCACTCCAGGATTCTTGCCGTGGACAGAGGAGCCTGGTGGGCTACATACAGTCCATGGGGTCGCCTAGAGTCAGACACAACTGAAGTGACTTAGCATGCATGCATGCACAGGCTACTTTTGACTCCTGAAAATGTCATTTCTATGGTAAAAGTTAATAATTGTGCTTGTGTGAGGAAAGACTAGTTATTCTGTGTATACTATGTTAAATTTAAGCTTCATGTTAAAGTCACGCATATTATAACCAGTTTGAACAGGTAAATTTTCTTTTAGTGCATTTTCAGGTCATCAGAGAGTAAGTACCATGTGATAATTTATTGTTCACTGTGTAGTACTGAATAGTACCCAGACTTGTATATGACAAAAGCAGGACTTGACTTATTGGATTTTATTTAAACTTTTAATATAATTTTTTTTAAATCTTTTCCTTTCAGCATTTACCTCTTTGATATTTGGCAGTTGTAGGTGATATGCAAAACAGCTAATGATTTTTAGTAGCTTTCATTGTAAAAATTATAGTTTATTTGGCTGATTATACATTTTATATGCAACATTGTTTTAAGATTTTATGACTTTAATTTGCAGAAAGAGAACTTACTGTGGAAATTGAGAGGATGAGACTAGAACATGGAATAAAACGACGAGACAAGTCACCTTCTCGTTTAGATACGTTTCTGAAAGGTATAGAAGATGAATGAGATTTTTATAAGAAAGAACTAAAAAAACTCCAACATATAATACAGCGAAGATCTTGCTCTAGAAGTCATTCTACATGTGAAAAAATTCCAGTATTTAAAACACTAGAAAAGGTAATATCTCTTTGTGAGAGTGTTTGATAAGGCAAAAAAGAGCTTTATGAGCAAACTTTTGGTTTATTATTGTAATAATGTAATGTTATTCATACTTATTTTTAGGAAGTTTTTCTTAATTTTCATTTTTGTAGTCTTCGGTGACCATTTTGTAGTCTGTGACTTTAGGAACACTGCATTAATTAGGAAAACTACTTAAGAACAAAGTGTAAGGTACTGATTCCTGGAAATTAAGGGAGATTGAATAGCTCATTATATATCTGGGAAGAGTGCAGGGGCATCTGAGCTTCCAGAAACTGGATCCAGGAACTCATGCTGCTGGACACTTCCTCTCTTTCTAATCTTTACTTTTGGTATCATCTGCATTTTCTCTCTTTAAGTAGAATGGCTTTGTCTCCATGGCAGGCTACGTGGCTTCAGGCCATTCCCATTCTTGGACCAGTCAGAAAGGCAGGCCACATTGTACAGACCAGGCATCTTCTATGATAACTGTGCAAAAGGAAGGGGTAAAAAATGGCAGTGAGCACTGGACAGATCATCCCCTTTGTCCACTACAATCATGTTTGCAACTTGATGGTCTGAAGATGTATAAGGTTAACGATGATGAATAAAAACATGAGAATAAAAACATGTCCTCATTTTAGGTCTTAATTATTTTCAAAATTTTATGACTATCATTTGGGTTCTTTACATTTTTCTTTCTTTCTTTTTTCATTTATTTTTATTAGTTGGAGGCTAATTACTTTACAATATTGTAGTGGTTTTTGCCATACATTGACATGAATCAGCCATGGATTTACATGTGTTCCCCATCCTGATCCCACCTCCCACCTCCCTCCCCATCCCATCCCTCTGGGTCATCCCAGTATCCCATCCCAGCACTTGTTCCTGACCAGCCCTGAGCACTTGTCTCATGCATCCAACCTGGACTGCTGATCTGTTTCACACTTGATAATATACATGTTTCAATGCTATTCTCTCAGATCATCCTACCCTCGCCTTCTCCTACAGAGTCCAAAAGTCTGTTCTGTACATCTGTGTCTCTCTCTCTGTTTTGCATATAGGGTTATCATTACCATCTTTCTAAATTCCATATATATGTGTTAGTATACTGTAATGGTCTTTATCTTTCTGGCTTGCTTCACTCTGTATAACGGGCTCCAGTTTCATCCATCTCATTAGAAGTGATTCAGATGAATTCTTTTTAACGGCTGGGTAATATTCCATGGTGTATATGTACCACAACTCCCTTATCCATTCGTCTGCTGATGGGCATCTAGGTTGCTTCCATGTCCTGGCTATTATAAACAGTGCTGCGATGAACATTGGGGTGCACGTGTCTCTTTCAGATCTGGTTTCCTCAGTGTGTATGCCCATAAGTGGGATTGCTGGGTCATATGGCAGTTCTATTTCCAGTTTTTTAAGAAATCTCCACACTGTTCTCCATAGTGGCTGTACTAGTTTGCATTCCCACCAACAGTGTAAGAGGGTTCCCTTTTCTCCACACCCTCTCCAGCATTTATTGCTTGTAGACTTTTGGATAGCAGCCATTCTGACTGGCGTGTACCCCTTTTGGATAGCAGCCATTCTGACTGGCGTGTACCTCATTGTGGTTTTGATTTGCATTTCTCTGATGATGAGTGATGTTGAGCCTCTTTTCATATGTTTGTTAGCCATCTGTATGTCTTCTTTGGAGAAATGTCTGTTTAGATCTTTGGCCCATTTTTTGATTGGGTCATTTATTTTTCTGGAATTGAGTTGCAGGAGTTGCTTGTATATTTTTGAGATTAATCCTTTGTCTGTTTCTTCATTTGCTGTTATTTTCTCCCATTCTGAAGTGTGTCTTTTCACTTTGCTTATAGTTTCCTTTGTTGTGCAAAAGCTTTTAAGTTTCATTAGGTCCCATTTGTTTATTTTTGCTTTTATTTCCAATATTCTGGGAGGTGGGTCATAGAGGATCTTGCTGTGATTTGTATCAGAGAGTGTTTTGCCTATGTTCTCCTCTAGGAGTTTTATAGTTTCTGGTCTTACATTTAGATCTTTAATCCATTTTCAGTTTATTTTTGTGTATGGTGTTAGAAAGTGTTCTAGTTTTATTCTTTTACAGGTGGTTGACCAGTTTTCCCAGCACCACTTGTTAAAGAGGTTGTCTTTTTTTCCATTGTATACCCTTGCCTCCTTTGTCGAAGATAAGGTGTCCATAGGTACCTGGATTTATCTCTGGGCTTTCTATTCTGTTCCATTGATCTGTATTTCTGTCTTTGTGCCAGTACCATACTGTCTTGATGACTGTGGCTTTGTAGTAGAGCCTGAAGTCAGGCAGGTTGATTCCTCCAGTTCCATTCTTCTTTCTCAAGATTGCTTTGGCTATTCAAGGTTTCTTGAATTTCCATACAAATTGTGAAATTATTTGTTCTAGTTCTGTGAAAAATACCATTGGTAGCTTGATAGGGATTGCATTGAATCTATAGATTGCTTTGGGTAGTATACTCATTTTCACAATACTGATTCTTCCAATTTATGAACATGGTCTATTTCTCCATCTGTTTGTGTCCTCTTTGATTTCTTTCATCAGTGTTTTATAGTTTTCTATATATAGGTCTTTTGTTTCTTTAGGCAGATATACTCCTATGTATTTAATTCCTTTTGTTGCAATGGTGAGTGGTATTGTTTTCTTAATTTCTCTTTCTCTTTTCTCATTGGTAGTGTATAGAAATGCAAGGCATTTCTGTGTGTTAATTTTATATCCTGCTACATTACTGTATTTATTGATTAGCTCTAATAATTTTCTGGTAAAATCTTTAGGGTTTTCTATGTAGAAGATCATGTCATCTGCAAACAGTGAGAGTTTTACCTCTTCTTTTCCTATCTGGATTGCTTTTATTTCTTTTTCTGCTCTGATTGCTGTGGCCAACACTTCCAAAACTATGTTGAATAGTAATGGTGAGAGTGGGCACCCTTGACTTGTTCCTGACTTTAAGGGAAATGCTTTCAATTTTCACCATTGAGGACAATGTTTGCTGTGGGTTTGTCATATATAGCTTGTGTTATTATGTTGAGGTATGTTCCTTCTATTCCTGCTTTTTGGAGAATTTTTATCATAAATGGATGTTGAATTTTGTCAAAGGCTTTCTCTGCATCTATTGAGATAATCATGTGGTTTTTATCTTTCAATTTGTTAATGTGGTGTATTACATTGATTGATTTGCAGATATTAAAGAATCCTTGCATTCCTGGGATAAAGCCCACTTGGTCATGATGTATGATCTTTTTAATATGCTGTTGGATTCTGTTTGCTAGAATTTTGTTAAGGATTTTTGCATCTATGTTCATCAGTGATATTGGCCTGTAGTTTTCTTTTTTTGTGGCATCTTTGTCTGGTTTTGGAATTAGGGTGATGGTGGCCTCATAGAATGAGTTTGGAAGTTTGCCTTCTTCTGCAATTTTCTGGAAGAGTTTGAGTAAGATAGGTGTTAGCTCTTCTCTAAATTTTTGGTAGAATTCAGCTGTGAAGCCATCTGGTCCTGGGCTTTTGTTTGCTGGAAGATTTCTGATTACAGTTTCGATTTCCGTGCTTGTGATGGGTCTGTTAAGACTTTCTATTTCTTCCTGGTTCAATTTTGGAAAGTTATACTTCTCTAAGAATTTGTCCATTTCTTCCAAGTTGTCCATTTTATTGGCATAGAGCTGGTGGTAGTAGTCTCTTATGATCCTTCATATTTCAGTGTTGTCTGTTGTGATCTCTCCATTTTCATTTCTAATTTTGTTGATTTGGTTCTCCCTTTGTTTCTTGATGAGTCTGGCTAACGGTTTGTCAGTTTTGTTTACCTTTTCAAAAAACCAGCTTTTAGCTTTGTTGATTTTTTCTATGGTCTCTTTTGTTTCTTTTGCATTTATTTCTGCCCTAATTTTTAAGATTTCTTTCCTTCTGCTAACCCTGGGGTTCATTTCTTCCTTCTCTAGTTGCTTTATGTGTAGAGTTGGGTTGTTTATTTGACTTGTTTCTTGAGGTAAGCCTGTAATGCTATGAACCTTCCCCTTAGCACTGCTTTTACAGTGTCCAGATTCTTCTTTCTTTTAAACGTTGGAGTTAGAGGATTCCTGGAGGCTTCTATGACCCTCACATTATCTACATACTGGATAAAATTAGAGAAGTTGGAAGTACAGTCATTAAAACTCAGGACATTTGATTTTAGACTTGGCTGCATTTACCAACTCTGTCATCTTTTTCTTGAAGATCTGCCTACTGCCAAATGGTTTTGAGACATTTTCTGATTAGACTGTTTTGTAACTTCATTGGCTCCTGACTGAATTTGATTTGGAGTGTTAGTTTAAACACTGTGCTTTGTTATCTGTTAAGAGCACAATGAATGGGTGGGGACATACAGTTAAGTTAATTTATGTGTGCTGAGTTGTTTTTTAAGCTCCAAATATACTTAGGAATCAAGAAAAAGAAATCACTGAATTGATCACCTTCATTGTGTGGGACAGTCTTCTTCAAAAATGTTGATTAGTTTAATCAACTTATTAAGTAGAACTGAGTGGGTAAGTGTCTCAGTACTTTTAAATGTTGGATTTGTTTGCTTGGTGTGAATTCATGGTTGAAAGGCAAGTTGAGATATGGGTAAGTTACTGGTAAAATTAGGAGGGGCCTTCCCCCCTTCATCTTATTTAGTTTCTTGAAATGTTCTAATGACACCTGACATGATTCATTTTGTAAAGTTTAGAAAGTTGGGACCTTGGTAGCATTTTAGAGTCCAGTAGTAAATTTCAGGCGTGGTAGGGAATAATGGGTGATGTACGTGAGTGAAATGGGTGGAGTGTAAGACAGTTGTGAGTGCTGTGAACTAAGGAGTAAATTCTAGTCTAAAACTGGGTGTTTTAAGCTTGTTTAGAAACAGTTGTTGGCAGACAGCATAGACCTGTCTCAAGCTCGATTTGGTACAGGCTGTGTTTTCAACCCCTGCTTTTTATAGCAAATTGTTGGGCAGAGTTTCCTGGGATTGCTGCAACTCAGAAAATATATTGACATTTTTTTGTATCGGTAATTTTTTTTTTTCATTTATTTTTATTAGTTGGAGACTAATTACTTTACATTATTGTAGTGGTTTTTGCCATACATTGACGTGAATCAGCCATGAATTTACATGTGTTTCCCATCCCAATCCCCCCTCCCGCCTCCCTCTCCACCCCATCTCTCTGGGTCTTCCCAGTGCACCAGCCCTGAGCACTTGTCCCATGCATCCAACCTTGGCTGGTGATCTGTTTCACCCTTGATAGTATACTTGTTTCAATGCTCTTCTCTCAGGACATCCCACCCTCGCCTTCTCCCACAGAGTCTAAAAGTCTGTTCTGTACATCTGTGTGTCTTTTTCTGTTTTGCATATAGGGTTTTCGTTCTCTGTTGTCTATGTAGGGACAGCGCTGGTCTCTTTGACCTTGTACTCACCAGATTTCCAAATGTGAGTTTTGGGTATAGTGTAATGGGAAATGCTTTGGAGTTGGAAACCTTATTAGAAGCTTCAACTCCAGACACTGGCTTAGACAAGTTACCTAACTCATGGCTTCCTGATTTGCAAAGTGAGGAATGTATCTACAACCTCTTATGAAGATTACATGACATAATTGTATAAGGGTCTAACATAACATCTAATTCGTAGTAAATGTTTTATTTCTTTATTATTTGCTGGTTTAAAGCACATCTGCTGCTGCTGCTAAGTTGCTTCAGTCATGTCCAACTCTGTGCGACCCCATAGACAGCAGCCCACCAGGCTTCTCCGTCCCTGGGATTCTCCAGGCAGGAATACTGGAGTGGGTTGCCGTTTCCTTCTCCCAAGCACATCAGGTGTAGATAGAAAGTTAGGTTTAATTCAGTAGATGTGTACTGAGAGCATACTATGAATGTGGCATGCAGGATACAAGATAAAGAAGACCTGTTTCCTATCCTCAGTCTAGCATTGTGGGTATGTGTACATGAGTTTGTGTATGTGTGCATGTGTGTTTAGGAAAAATGGAGTGATAAAAGGGAATTATTAGCACTCATACATACATACAAGACACATTTAGCGAAGTGGGGAATTCATTCATTTTAGAATTACATGCTAAGTACTGAAGGTGTGGTGGGAAGGACCTCCTGTGTCTCTGAGGGCACTTGCGTTTTAGTGTTGGTGGTGGTTCAGTCTGTAAGTCACGTCTGACTCTCTGCAACCCCATGGACTGCAGCACACCAGGCTTCCCTGTCCTTCACCATCTTCTTGAGCTTTCTCAAACTCATGTCTGTTGAGTCAGTGATGCCATCCAGCCATCTCGTCTTCTGTCATCCCCTTCTCCTCCTGCCTCCTGTCTTTCCCGGCATCAGGGTCTTTTCCAATGAGTTTGCTTTTCACACCAGGTGGCCAAAGTATTGGAGCTTCAGCTTCAGTATCAGTCCTTCCAGTGATTATTCAGGGTTGATTTCCTTTAGAATTGAGTGGTTGGATCTCCTTGCTGTCCAGGGGATTCTCAAGAGTCTTCTCCAGCATCACAGTCTGAAAGCATCGATTCCTGGGCTCTCAGCCCTCTTTTTGGTCCAACTCTCACATCTGTAAATGACTACTGGAAAACTGTAGCTTTGACTATACAGACCTTTGTCAGAGAAGTAATATCTCTCTTTGTAGTACTCTGTCTAGGTCTGTCATAGCTTTTCTTCCAAGGAGCAAACATCTTTTAATTTCATGGCTGCAGTCACCATCCACAGTGATTTTGGAGCCCAAGAAAATAAAATCTGTCACTCTTTCCACTTTCTCTGCATCTATTTGCTATAAAGTGATGGGACCAGATGCCATGATCTTAGTTTATTGAATGTTGAGTTTTAAGCCAGCTTTTTCACTTTCCTCTTTCACCATCATAAAGAGGCTCTTTAGTTCCTCTTCACTTTCTGCCATTAGGATGGTAACATCTGCATATCTGAGGTTGTTGATATTTCTCCTGGCAGTCTTGATTCCAGCTTGTGAGTCACCTATCCAGGTATTTTGCATGATGTACTCTGCATATAAGTTAAATAAGCAGGGTGACAATATACAAAACTTGATGTACTCCTTTCCCAATTTTGAACCAATCCGTTGTTCCATGTCCAGTTCTAACTATTGCTTCCTGACCTGCATACAGGTTTCTCAGTAGACAGGTAAGGTGTCTGGTACTCCTATCTCTTTAAGAATTTTCCACAGTTTGTTGTGATCCATATGATCCATACAGTCAAAGGCTTTAGAACAGTCAGTGAAGCAGATTCTTTTTTTTTTTTTTTATTTCTCTTGCTCTTCCTATGACCCAGTGGATGTTGGCAATTTGATCTCTGATTTTAGTGATAAAGACACACTAAACACCCAGTTGTGTAAATAACTTTATAATCTCATTTATAGTAAGTATTAATGAGGAAAGAATACAGGAAATTTTCAGAATGCTATGAGAGTATATAGAGGGAGATCTAAATTAGATTGGAGAATCTGGAAGGACTCCTTACAGAGAGTGGCGTTTAAGCTGAGACCTAGATAATAATGAAAAACAGACTGTCAAATCCTTATTCGTTGAGCTCTCCTTTTCTAAAATCTAGGCATACCACCTCCTTTCTGTAAAAATATTTTTATTTAAATATGGTTACGTCATAGGTTCTCTTTTATCGTTATTTAAATGTTAATTAAGTCCTCACCCTAATTGCTTTTATCCTGTAATACAGATGCATTTTGTCCTTCAAGGTGTCCAGATAGCTAATCTCATTCATTTTCCCTGGACTTTTCTTGCTTAACCAAGAGGATAACTTATTTCCAAGTGGCAGGTGAAGGATACTTCATGGATATTTACCATTTACCAAGTGTACTTTGGACATGGTATGTACATAGTAGATATTGAATACCATAGATCAGAATGCTTTCCAATGTAGCAAAATACCAGATTGTCACTATCTCTGGAGCTTCTGCATATAGTACTTGAACATTAATATGCCATAGACCCCAAGTGTACATTTGCCATATTTATTTTCTACAATAACTATGAAGTTAATGGGTTTTTTTTTAAGTTGTACTGAAGTAATAGGTATAATTTTGTTTTAGGAATGTTGGAAGTACTTGCTTATTCAGTGAATATCCTAATGTGCACCGTCTGGTAGAAATATTTATATTTATCTGATTGCAGAAAAAATAGAGCTCACATAGGTTTGGTGCTGGGACAGTTGGGGGCTGGTATGCCTGGGAAATTGATCTTGGATTTAGTCTCAGGAAACACTGAGGAATGTGCTAGGCTGTTAAGTTACTTGTGCTGGGTGAGCAGGTGAGCAGGTATTCACATACCCGCTTGATTCCTCCCATGGAGAGGGCTATGAACTAGTGATTCCCAGCTCCAAATGAATCAGAATCACTTGGAGGGCTTGATAAACCAGTTACTGGGCCCTGCCCCCATAGTTTCTGATTGAGTAGGTCTGGGATATACCTCAAAATTTGCATGCCTTGCATGTTCGCAGATACTGTATGCTTCCAGTCTGGGGATTATACTTTAGTTACAACAGCAGTATACACAACTAGGGTAGAGTGACACTTGAAGCATCTGATGGGGTCTCATCAAGTAGGATCAGTGGCAGCTGGGTCTCTTGCTGGGAACTCGAAGGTCTGGAAATTTGCCCCAGTATTGCCAGCATTCTCTCTCCTGCTCTCCTTATAGATTAATAATTGTGTTCCTTAATTACATTAAAGGAAGTTGTGTTCTTTTTGTCTGTTAGCATCTTTCAGTCAGTCTCATCTTCAGCATCCTTGTGCCAACCATGTGGTGATAATTCTGTCTTGAATTATCTTGAAACAATATTGTCTTGAAATGATAACTGCTGTCTTGAATTATGTTTCAGGGTGATTGCGACTCAGATATCCATCTCGTCACAAGAGAAAGAGACGAACTTCAGCGTATGCTAGAAAGATTTGAAAAGCACATGGTGGATATACAGTCCAATGTTAAATTATTGACAGCAGAAAGAGATAAACCAAGTATCTTATATAAGATATTGATTATGTAACACCAGTTAACTATAATGGAACCAGTATATATCCTTTATATTACTGTAGTATATGGATTTTAGGGATATCCCTTCATAGTTAGTAGTTTCTACTATCATCCTGTGCCCAAAGCAGAATTTTCTATTGTTTTTTCATATTTATTTTTCCTCTTTTCTAGCCTATCTATGGGTCAGGTCAGTTTGGGATAATTCCCTATTTCTCAAACTACTGAATGGGTCTTAGCCTGACTCTGAGTCAAGTGTTTGCTTGGGATTCAATCACGTTGGGTTATGTGTATCTTCCAGTGGGTAGCACTAACTAATGCTTGGATGTTAGTTGAATGTTAAGGACTTAGCTTTGAGGGATAGGGAGGGGAGATTCACTAGGTTGGACCAGTTACAAGCCTCAGTTGTCAGAAGGCAAAGTGAGTCTGAGCAAAGCATCATGTTTATCACCACAATTTGTTCTCATACCAATCTCCCATGAAATCCTATTGCTGTTTTGAAAGGAAGAGAAAGATATAGAGTTAAAAGGCCAAGTTGAAGGAGCTTTTCTTTCTTTTGAAGTTTTTTTGGGATTCTGCAGTACATATTGATCTACTTTCTGGGTTTTTCCTGCAGGTGGCTTAGATTTCAGCTTTCTTGGGTCTGCTTACTTAATTAGTAGTTGTCCATCTGCTATTTGGCTTTCAAAATTTTGTGGTTGGCACTTCTCTCCATCTTCTTGTCTTTTTGTTTTAATTATTACTATTATTGCTTGAATCCTCTTACTCTCAGTCTTTAGTATGTCATTTTATTTATAAGTTAGAATTTTTTTTATATTTCCTTAATTTTTTTCCCCATTTATTTTTATTAGATGGAGGCTAATTACTTTACAATATTGTAGTAGGTTTGGTCATACATTGACATAAATCAGCCATGGATTTACATGTGTTCCCCATCCTGATCCCCCCTCCCGCCTCCCTCTCCACCCCATCCCTCTGGGTCTTCCCAGTGCACCAGCCCTGAGCACTTGTCTCCTGCATCCAGCCTGGGCTGGTGATCTGTTTCACCCTTGATAGTATACTTGTTTCAAAGTTATTCTCTCAGAACATCCCACCCTCGCCTTCTCCCACAGAGTCTAAAAGTCTGTTCTGTACATCTGTGTGTCTTTTTCTGTTTTGCATATAGGGTTATCGTTACCATCTTTCAAAATTCCATATATATGCGTTAGTATACTGTATTGGTCTTTATCTTTCTGGCTTACTTCACTCTGTATAATGGGCTCCAGTTTCATCCATCTCATTAGAACTGATTCAAATGAATTCTTTTTAACGGCTGAGTAATATTCCATGGTGTTATGTACCACAGCTTTCTTATCCATTCGTCTGCTGATGGGCATCTAGGTTGCTTCCATGTCCTGGCTATTATAAGCAGTGCTGCAATGAACATTGGGGTGCACGTGTCTCTTTCAGATCTGGTTTCCTCGGTGTGTATGCCCAGAAGTGGGATTGCTGGGTCATATGGCAGTTCTATTTCCAGTTTTTTAAGAAATCTCCACACTGTTCTCCATAGTGGCTGTACTAGTTTGCATTCCCACCAACAGTGTAAGAGGGTTCCCTTTTCTCCACACCCTCTCCAGCATTTATTGCTTGTAGACTTTTGGATAGCAGCCATTCTGACTGGCATGTAATGGGACCTCATTGTGGTTTTGATTTGCATTTCTCTGATGATGAGTGATGTTGAGCATCATGTAATGGGACCTCACTGAGGTTTTGATTTGCATTTCTCTGATGATGAGTGATGTTGAGCATCTTTTCATGTGTTTGTTAGCCATCTGTATGTCTTCTTTGGAGAAATGTCTATTTAGATCTTTGGCCCACTTTTTGATTGGGTCATTTATTTTTCTGGAATTGAGCTGCAGGAGTTGCTTGTATATTTTTGAGATTAATCCTTTGTCTGTTTCTTCATTTGCTATTATTTTCTCCCATTCTGAAGGCTGTCTTTTCACCTTGCTTATAGTTTCCTTTGTTGTGCAAAAGCTTTTAAGTTTCATTAGGTCCCATTTGTTTCTTTTTGCTTTTATTTCCAATATTCTGGGAGGTGGGTCATAGAGGCTCTTGCTGTGATTTATGTCGAGAGTGTCTTGCCTATGTTCTCCTCTAGGAGTTTTATAGTTTCTGGTCTTACATTTAGATCTTTAATCCATTTTCAGTTTATTTTTGTGTATGGTGTTAGAAAGTGTTCTAGTTTCATTCTTTTACAAGTGGTTGACCAGTTTTCCCAGCACCACTTGTTAAAGAGGCTGTCTTTTTTCCATTGTATATTCTTGCCTCCTTTGTTGAAGATAAGGTGTCCATAGGTATGTGGATTTATCTCTGGGCTTTCTATTCTGTTCCATTGATCTATATTTCTGTCTTTTAGAATTTTTTAAAAATTAATTTATTTTTAAAGGTTACACCCATTTATTGTTATTATAAAATATTGGTTATTTTCTCTCTGCTGTACAATATATCCCTATAGCTTATTTTCTACATGACAGTTTGTACCTCTTACTCTCCTACCCCTATATTGTCCCTCCCCCTTCCTTCTCCTCACTGGTAACCACTAGTTTGTTCTCTATATTTATTTCTGCTTTCTTTTTGTTGTATTCACAAGTTTGTTGTATTTTTAGATTTCACACAAAAATGCAGTATCATACAGTATTTGTCTTACCCTTTTGAAGTATCTCACTTAGCATAATACCCTCCAAATCCATCCATATTACTACAAATGACAAAATTTCATTCTTTTTAATGGCCGAGGATTATTCCTGTGGGGGTGTGTGTGTGTGTGTGTGTATGTATCACATCTTCTTTATCCATTCACCTGTTGGTAGACACTTATGTTGCTTCCATATCTTGACAATTGTAAATAATTTTGGTATAAACATTGGGGTGTGTTATCCTTTCAAACTGGTGTTTTTGTCTTTTTCAGATATATACGCAGGAGTATAATTGCTGGTTCTATTTTTAATTTTTTTTAAAACTTCCATTCTGTTTCCCCAGTGGTTGCATCAATTACATTCCCACAAACAATGTACAAAATTCCCTTTTCTACACATCCTTGCCAATAATTTATTATCTGTGTTCATTTTATGATAGCCATTCTGACTGGTGTGAGGTGATATCTCACTGTAGTTTCGATTTGCATTTCCTTAACATTTAGTGATGTTGAGCATCTTTTCATGTGCCTGTTGTCTACTATCTTCATGTCCCTTTGGAAAAATGTATATTCATATTTTCTGCCCACTTTTTAATTGTTTTTTTTTATGTTGAGTTGTATTAATATGAGCTTTTTAATGTATGTTGGATATTAACTCCTTGTCAGTGATATCATTTGTAAATATTTTCTTCCATTGAGTAGGTTTTTTTTTTAGTCAATGGTTTCCTTTACTGTGCAAAATATTTTGGGTTTAATTAGGTTGCTTTTTATTTTTGCTTTTATTTACTTTGCTTTAGAAGACAGATCCAAAAAATATTGCTACAATTTATGTCAGAGTGTTCTGCCTACGTTTTCCTCTAGGAGTTTTATGGTTTTTGGTCTTAAATTTAGGTCTTTAATAAGCTGTTGTTGTTGTTTTTACTGAAGTCTTTAATTCATTTTGAGTTTATTGTGATATATGGTGTTAGAGAATGTTCTGATTTCATTCTCTTATGTGTAGCTGTCCAGTTTTACCAGCACCATTTATTGAGAAGACTGTCTTTTCTCCGTTATATACCCTTGCCTCCTTTGCTATAGATTAATAGACCATAAGGGCATGGGTTTATTTCTGGGCTCTCTAATCTGTTCATTGATCCGTGTGTCTGTTTCTGTGTCAATACCAGGCTGTTTTGATTACTGTAGCTTTGTGGTGTGGCCTGAAATCAGGTAGGGTGATTCTTCCAGCTGTGTTCTTTCTCGAGACTGTTTTTGCTCTGCAGGGTTAAAGCTGGAAATGTTGATGATATTATAAGTGTGCAACAATGAAATTTCATGTAACTGAATATCTTAGAATATAGAGTTGATATGTTTTATTAGGAATTTAAAGAACTGATATGAGAGTTTTGAAAATTGCTAACTATAAAGGAGGGAGTTTGCAATAACAAATATTTATATAAAATCTAACAGCTATTTTATTGTACTTGTAATGTTTCTTATTACATATTTACTTGAGGAATACATCTGCTGATAGGCCAGCATAGCCTAAAAGTATTTTGAATTTTTAGAAACTTAAAATTCAGTGTCTGATTCACATCTTCTAAAATATATGTTCTTCTGCAAATCTTCCTTTGAATGATAAGAATATAATTACAGGAAAATTTCAGATTCTTTAGGTCCTGATAGAGGATTCTGAAAAAGTATGAGGATGACTTAGTAAACTCCTAGGTATAACAATAGCCCAGATATGTATATTGTTGATATTTCCAGAAGAAGGCCAATAAGTATTGATTATTATGATCTAAAAGAAATCATAATAGTCAATTATAATTAACACTAAAGAAAGGACACTGAAGGAAACAAAATACAGGTCTAAACTAAATATATTCTCTCAGGAGGCACAAGGATAAAACAGAATTTGAGGTTGCTACTACAGGGAACTGGGGAATGAATATTCTATTTATGCATCTAAGATTCTGAATGATTCTACATCCTCAACTCATTGGTGTTTTTACCTAGAAGGACAGGAGTTTTAAGAACCAGTCCATTTTCTGTTAGTTTTGGTCTGTCTTTAGCTAGTGCTTTAAGAGAATATTATGTACCAGAGTCACCTGGAGAAGTGTTAAATGCAGAGTCCTGGGCCATATCTGGCCTGCTGACTCAGGACACAGGCAGTCTAACAAGCTCCCCAGGTGAAACTCACTGAAACTTAAGAACGTCTCAACAAATGTACTTTTCTCACTAGATAGAGGTTTAGCTAGAGGTTCAGTCCTATTAATGCCGCCAGTTTTATAGAAGTGTTACCAACAAAAACTCTAGCATTTCTTTGAGATCTTCAATTTGGACTTGATTTAGACACAGTAAGTCTAAGTTAATATGCCAATTAGTTGCAACCTCATTACAAATAGGAAGTCCTCAGACTTTTCAGGAAAGAGACTGTCAAGAAATCACTTAATTTGTTGATGATTCCACTTTGAGCATACATCTGTCCCTGTCAAATTCACAAGTGTGGGGTCACTGAGGAGCCGAGACTGCACCTCTGCTCTCAGCCAGGACATGTGGAACGCTTGTGTATTCTTAAACACCCACAACCATCTCTCCAAGGGAGATGTTGAATTAAATAGCAGTTTAAGACTAATAAAGTAGTGCCCAGATCAAGCAAAAGGTTGCCTTCTAACATTATGAGGACATTCTCCTTGTGAATTTTCAAGGATAAAATAAGAGATTGGGCATTTGATTCCTTTTCCTCCTCCTCTTCCTCCTCATAGGGAATGTCTAATTGTTTTATCTGAGTCTTATTCCCTTTGTTCTCATATTCTTTTAAAAATGCTCAGTGAAGTGCTGAATGTCTGGCAATGAGTCTATTATTCCATTCTAGTTTTTCTAGAATGTTTTAAATTATAGATGTTTAAATTCTAAATGTTTCTAGTGTATTAAACTTTCTGTTTCAGGCTTAAAGGTATTGGCAAAAAGTTAGTAGAAAGCTCATTACATTTGCAGCAGGAGTTACTTATGAAAACTGTCTAAAGGTATTAAAGAACTTGTCTCTGAATTCTCCAATGGATGGTTCCTTTCTTTGCTTATAAGACGGGATCAGCATTCAATCTGTGCTCACAGGAGGGGAGAGTTTCCAAAAGACCTTGTCTAATATACACAACTTTTCTAAATTCTTCTGATTTCTTATGCAAATTGGGGTCTTTGAATCCTATCTTTCCATTCGACTCTTTCATAACAGAACACATATGTACTATTTGATATACACTTGGGGTTACTGGATTATTGATTCCTAAAACTATTTCTAATTCCTCTGCAAATTTTATCACTTGGCTTTTTGGCTCAGTATGAGACCAGACCTTAAAACAATGCAATTTTCCC
This sequence comes from Muntiacus reevesi, assembly GCF_963930625.1. Lineage (NCBI taxonomy): Eukaryota > Metazoa > Chordata > Mammalia > Artiodactyla > Cervidae > Muntiacus > Muntiacus reevesi. The sequence continues at coordinate 135,824 of NW_027078017.1, forward strand.
TGTTTCTGATGGTGAGGGGAGGGGTGGTTAATTTTATGAAGTAATTGCACTTTGGAGATTTTTCTAGACAGTTAGGAGGTAAAAGGAAGAAGTCAAAGGAAGTAGAGAAACTTAAGTTGGGGGAAGATAAATAATAAAAGAGCTATTTGATTTGTACTAAGACTTGGAAGACTCTAAAAGAGACCATTTTTAGTTTTTCACTTTTTGTTTGCCTTGGCGAAGACATTTTAAGGGAACAATTTTGGAATCTAAATGCCTTAGATATTCCCTCAGAAACATAAAAAAAAAAAAAAAAAAAAAAGCAGAACATTGGATATTTGGGATGCTGTGCTAGTGCTAAATCACTTCAGTTGTATCCAACCCTTTGTGGACCAATGGGCTGTAAGCCTGCCAGGCTCCTCTGTCTATGGAATTCTCCAGACAAGAACACTGGAGTGGGTAGCCATTCCCTTCTCAAGAGGATATTCCTGACTCAGGGATCAAACCCAGGTCTCCTGCACTGCAGGCAGATTTTTTACCATCTTAGTCAGGGAAACAAGTGAGCTGAGGCAAAACATCCACAGGATTTTCCAAAATTCAAAAGACACTTTCTGAACTTTTCAGTCCTCAGGGTCAGTTTGAGTAATGGATTTATCTACCTTACCCACATCCCCTCGCTGTGAACTCTTCCTTTGTAAATATACAACAAAAGATGACAGCGATAGAGACAAATTGTGTTGTAAGTAATAGCACTGACTTCCACCAAAGATAAAAGTTATTTAACTGAACATATAATCAAAGGATTCCTAAAATGAGTTTCTTATTTAAAGAAGACAAAATAAACTCAGCATTTGGGGACCTTTAAAGAAAAGAAATCAGAGTTGGGACTCAATGCAAGACTTACCTCATCATCCCACTCACAGAGGCCAACAGCTTCCTGTACCAGCAAGAGGCTCAAAGGGCCAAAGAGGCAACCATGGTTCCAACTTGAGGTCCTGGACCATGGCCAAGAGAAGTTCTTGATTAGATTTTTACAGATCCCCAGTATTGTTGAACATTGGTTTCCCCCAGATGGCATCCAAACAGTCCATCAATAAGACAAATCTGAGTTTAGGTTAGAGAAGCATGGGAGAACACTATCTTGATAGTCCCTTAGAGGCAGTGGTGTGCTGAACCTAACTCCTGTTAGCCTGAGAAGGATCACCTTGGTAACTTGAAGTCAGCCATGATAGGAATACTTATACCACAGAAATCACCAAATTCCACAAATCAGGAATCCCCGCCCCCCCCCCCCCCCCCAGCCCCAGTGAGCTACTTACCTCAATAACATCTTAGGGTGTAGAAGCAAAGTTGGAATATTTAGGAGATGTTGAAGTTTGTTTTTGGGGGTTTCCCTGGTGGTTCAGATAGTAAAGAATCTGCCTGCAATGCAGGAGATGTGTGTTTGATCCTTGGGTGGGAAAGATCCCCTGGAGATGGAAATGGCAACCCATTCCAGAATGCTTGCCTCAAGAATCCCATGGATAGAAGAGCCTGGTGGGCTACAGTCCATGGGGTTGCAAGAGATTAAACATGAAGTTTGTTTAAGGCAAGTCTCTTAATCAGAAATTTTCGGTAGGATTAGGTAAAGATCATAATATAAAAGTTTAGGATTGAAGACACAACAAGGAGAGGATTTAAAGGATTTCCAAGAGTCTTGAAAATTTTGATACTCTCTGTTGAGATGTCAAACAGTTTGATGTTAATTAAAATAAGTCTTTTGATGTGTTCTTGAGACAGTAAAATTGCTTAAAACTTTTATCTTTCTGAGCAAGAGTTCCCTAGAGCAATAAAGTTGTATTGATAAAAACAATGAAATAATAAAGTTATGTTAATGTATAGAGTAAGTTATGTGGATGTGAATGGTTTTGGTTCTCACATATAATGCTTGAGTCTTCAAATTATATAAGAATTAAGGATAGGTTTCTATGGAACTATCACATCAAAAAGAAAAAGCTCATAGGAAATGTTCACTTGAAACTACTGTTCATTTTCAGCTTTAACAAAAAAACAAATAAAAAATTTTTCTGACTTCACATTCTACTAGTATCTAAAGTCTTTTTTTTTAGACTAACATCTAAAATCAGTCCATGGGGTCGCAAAGAGTCAGACATGACTGAGTGACTGAACTGAACTAAACTGAAAGTCTTTTCCAAATGTTTAGTTTTTAATATGTCACTTTATCAAATGATAATAATTTAATTTAAATATATTGCATTTGTTTATTTGGGGAACCCAATTAAGAAATTTCTTTTCAGTGTCTTTTAAGGTACAATTAATGAACAACTTCACTTCCAGTCATTTGTTTCTACAAGACAACAATGTCAGTGGACAGCTCATTTAACATATCTGAAGTAGGTATCATATATGCCTATTTGTTATCATTTCAACTGTTAAGTACAATTTGTATTATTTCTTTCTTTTGTTTAGCAGAATGACAGGGTCAGAAGTCTGCAAGGGTTCAGAAATGAATTACTTGAGAGAAGAAAGAAAAAAAATTATTTTAATTAGACAAAAGAGAATCTTTAAATCATAAAATTTGAAAGCATCATTAACTTCCCCAATTCAATCTCATCTTTGCCCTATTGTGAACATTTCTAATGGGGAATAAGGACAGTATTTCTCTTTGTGGCTTATTATTCTTAAAATATTCTCTGTATTGAGCTAAAATTTATTCCCTTCCTTGTCCCTTCATTCTTCCTTCTGGAAATATATAAAGTAAATCAACTCCCTATACAGTTTAACACACTGAAGACACAATTATTGGGTTTTGATTATTTTTAGTTTTTTAGGTGTTTTTTTTCCCCCCTAAGAAAGGCAACTTGAGTTTATTCAACCATTCCTCTGTTTCAGAGATATTCAATGTATGGACCAATACTAACCCATGGCTGTTCCTTACCCTTTGGAAACTGTAAGTTATAGATCCACATCAACATAAAGAACTGTGGCAGAATATAAATCAGCATGCTGGGACTTCCCTCATGGTCCAGTGGTTAAGAATCTGCCTGCCAATACAGAGGACAAGAGTTCAATCCCTGGTCAGGGAACTAAGATCCTACATGTCACGGGACAACTAGTTGCAGCATATGCTGCAACACATAGCCCACGTGGTACAACACAGTGTCTGCACACTGCAAGAAGACCCAGCACTGCCAAAATTTAAAAAAAGAAATCAACATATTTGCTATCATCATTGAAAAATTGTTTCTATGAAAAACTAAAGCTAGCTGAATTTAAAAGCATGTTTACTGATATAGTTGATTTACATTGTGGCATAAACTTTTTCTTCTTGTCACAACCTGATGGGTAAACAGTTGAACCAACTAGTTTGATAGCACTTGTTCCATATGACATGATTTCCAGATCCATTCTCATCATTCTTCTCGAGATCAGCCTCCAGAATACAACCAACATTTTCAGAGAAACTCTGCTGAAAATATAGTGGAAAGCATTACATCCCTGAATCTGGACATTATTTGTCTTGGAACAACCTAAGAGTTTTTAGTGAATTTTTAATCAAGTACACCCAGCTGATCAGATAAACAGAACCTCTTTCAAATTCTATGGCTATTGATAGTCCACTATTCCAAAGTAGCTACCTACTAGCTATTCTGTCCAATTTTGTGTCATTTGCTAATATGTATTATGCAACTTTTGCTGTATTAAAAAACAACCAAACACCCCCAAACTCAGTCAATTTAAACAACCACCCTTTAAAATAAATTTCTCATGAGCATGGTTCAGCTAGTCAATTATGGTGACCTTAGCTCAGATATTCTGACCATGACTTGGCTTGTTCAAACATCTGCCTTCAGCTGGTGGTTGGCTAGATGACTGGTCTAGGATGGCTTCCCTGAAACAACTCAGCTCTCTTCCACAGGATTTGGATCTGCCAGCAGGGAGGCTTGTGTTTGTTCTCATGGCTGTGACAGGGTTCCAAGAGAGAGAGGAAACACACAAGACCTCTATAAGAATCAGTCCCATCCCTGCCATAAAGTAGAGCAGAGAAGGGTGGAAAAGACCTGGAGGAGGACAAAGGTAAAATAACTATTGTGATGCCAATGTGTTCTTCCAAGTTCTCACAAAATTTGAAAATGGCACTGAAAGATACTTTTCATGGAAGACCTTATTGATAAGCTGTTTCAGAATGTATTATTTAACCAGTCATGACTACCATTGAGAGCTTTTATTCAACCCATGTTTTTCCATCATGTTTCACTGAATCCCATCATAAGGGTTCAGTGAAAAACTGTCAAACTTGCTGCTGCAGATAAGAAATCATCATAGTTTCCTGAGCACAAATGATCATCACTGCATTATTTATGATAGCAAAGTATTGAAAAGACTGCAGGAATGAATAACTTACTATGGTAATTTACATAATAACTTATTTCGTGTGGTTTTTAAATTTTAAATAACTGATGAAATAGGAAAATGCTTACAGTTTAATTTTAATTCAAAGATAAACAATGAGGCACAATACAAACAAAATTATATATCCTTTTATAGGCTTTATGCCTAATGAAGAAGCATTTCGAAATCCTAGAAACAAATACAATAAAAATACATTTATTATCTTTGGATGGCAAGATTATAGTGATTTTTGTTTTCAGCTTAAACTTTTAGATACTTTTGACATTTTCTGCAATGGACATATGTAACATCATCATCATCAAAAAAAAAAAAAAAAAAGCATGCATTCAGTGGTTTTCCATTTTGTAATTTTCCTGAGAATTAAAATCAAGCTCACATTTCCCTCGCTTTGGAAAACTGTGTATTTGACCACTGCCAATTGATATTCATTGAGATAGTGAATTGAATGGTCCTAATTGAGAGGGAGATCTGGATCTTTCCCAAAATCATAGTAGCTGGATTTTAATAACTACTTCATTGTCATTTTAATTTTAAAAATATTTCTTGCTGTCATATCACTTATGGTTTCTTTTTCTAATGACTGCCAAGAATATACAGGATTTTATGACTTCATTTGGAGCATTACTTGATATCTATGCTAGAACTGATAAAAAGGGAGAAGTTCTCTGGGACAGGATAGGAAAGCAAGAGAAAAAATATCTCTCAAGCATTGATAACCATCTTTGTTGTATCGTTGGTGTGGCTGAGGAACCTTGTCAGCTAGCTGCATCTATCTTGGCACTGTCTTTTTAGCCTTTTAATTCTTACTACCACTAAAAATCATATGTCACAAGATGACATTTAAAGCATCTGGATATTCAGATGATAGAAGAAAGCCTCTGATGATGCAAAACAGATTACCCTATTCTGGTTAAGGGATGTAGTGTGAAAATGAGTAAATCACATTCCAGACACAGTGTCATCCAGAGGCATTCTGATGGAATAAAGATGGACACAAATTCTTTGATTCTCCTCCCATTGGGAAGTTGCATCTCTACCCCTCCTTTTCAGTCTAAGTGGATTCTGTCACTGGCTGACCAATAGAATATGACAGAAACAACACTGTGCTAGTTTCCAGGTTCCATCCTCAAGCTATGGGTACCTTCTATTTCCTGCCGCTTGGAACACGCACTCCTGGAAGCCAGCTGCGGGGCTGTGAGAAGTCCGAGCTGCGTGGAGAGGCCACATCTATGTGCTCCAATCAGCATCCCCAGACGAGCTCAACTGCAGGCCTGTGAATGCACCTCGGACAACCAGCAATGTCACAGGTTGAGATGCCTCCAACTGCAGCTGCTAACTGACTCCATTTATGTGAAAGACCCCCAGGAAGATCCATCCAGCTGAGCTCAGTCAACTCACACAACTGTGGAAAATAAAAATAAGTTGTTGGTTTAAGACACTGAGTTTAGGGATGATTTGTTAACTCATAGCAAAAAAAAAAAGGGAGCACTAGCCGTTGTTAGCTGGCACTGTTGCATCTGAAATAAAATTTGAAAAGTGTTACAAAAAATAGATGGTGACATCACATTTCTGTAGAGCTATCTTTCAAATTCAAATGGAGAAACACTAAGTAGAATGTACTGTTTCTTACCATTCCAAGTTATATACAGATGTGATGATCAAAGAAACCAAGAAAAAATCAACGCAGGATAGTCTTTCATGTTTGGAAATGATAAGATACTACTTTGTGCACATCACTTTACAGTTTACCACAACCCTGAGAAATATGAATAGTACCATTTCACTTTTTGTCTTTTTTATCCTCCTTCCCTCCCTCACTTCCTTGTCTCTGCCTCCATTTTCCAAGTTGTTTTCACTCCACTGCACTCACCCTCAATAGAAGCCTGTTTTATCTCCATAATCTCCCCCATTATATTTATAGTACATGAGATACAAAGGAGGCTGCTCAAGCTGGGTCCATTTGAAGTCTGTAAGCAGTCTCTAAGGTGAAAGGGTAAACCTGAGCAGAATTTCACCCAGCAATACCCTCATGTGCTACCTTTCCATGACAACAAAAATACCAGATGTATAAATCCTTGTTATTCTCAAGGACAGAGTTTAAGTATTTTCCAGTGTTTTACAACTCTGTTTTCCTTCTAGGTATCCCAAAGTTGATCACATCTGATATGGTTAAGGAAGGTGCCACTGTAATCGACGTTAGTATCAACTATATCCATGACCCAATCACAGGAAAGACAAAACTTGTTGGAGATGTGGACTTTAAAGGTAATAAACTGCATCTTTTTTGACGAGTGAAGAAAAACAGAGGTTCAACTTTGCATGTTTTGATAGTTGAAAGAGAGATTTTCTATTTGATTGGGGCATTACTTTTTATAATTTTTTTTAAGATTATTTATTTTGGCTGTGGTGGATCTTTGTTGCTTCACAGACTTTTCTCTAGTTGCCGTGAGCAGGGGCTACTCTTCATTGTGTTGCACAGGCTTCTCATTGCAGTGGTTTCTCTTGTGGAGCACGGATTCTAGGCTTGCAGGCTTCAGTAGTTGCAGCTCATGGGTTCAGCAGTTGCAGCTCACAGGCTGTAGAGCCCTAGCTCAGTAGTTGTGGCACATGGGCCTAGTTGCTTCACGGCACGTGGGATCTTCCTAGACCAAGGTTTGAACCCGTGTCCCCTGCATTGGCAGGCAGATTCTTAACCACTAGAGCATCAGGGAAGCCCTGATGATTATTATTAATCATTACATTAATCTTTCCTCTGATGGAAAAGAGTTTAATGACACTCACATATTTCCTTCCTTCTGCCTGACTCCTTTCCTTCCTACCTTCCTTCTTTCTTTCCTTCTGTCCTTCTTTTCCTCCTCTTCCTTCTTGGGAGAAAAATATAATAACATCACTAATATTTAGTTTTAAGATTAAATTCCTTGTAGTGCAGTTTTCTTAGTGAGCATTGTTTTGACTGTTGGGAGCATATCTCTGTCCTTCATCATCCATGTTTTATACTCAGCCATTCATTCTCAGAGCCAGAAGGCGTCTTGGGATGTGTTTGCTAGCCTTCACTATATTTCAGATCTAAATAGTTCCCTGGATAATTCAAGTCGTTATCCCTCACTTGTGTTTTAAAGAGGATGAGAAAGAGGAGTTAGGTTAACATTACTATGGCCAATGAAGGAGATAAAGCAGCGAATGTCTAGAAACAAAAGAAATTCTAACCCAATGCCTTTGCTGTATAGATGAAGAAACTTAACCCTGAGATAGATATATTTTTAGATGTCTGACCCCTAATCCAATTTTACTTCCAGTATCTTTGTCAAATACTTACCTGCACTGGCCTTTTCAGTATAATCTAGGAATCTTAGCTAATAATACATGCATATAATAAAATAGAGATATTTTCATATTAGAAATATTTTATATATTGGATTACTCCTTGGAAGGAAAGTTATGACCAACCTAGATAGCATATTTAAAAGGAGAGACATTACTTTGCCAACAAAGGTCTGTCTAGTCAAGGCTATGGTTTTTCCAGTAGTCATGTATGGATGTGAGAGTTGGACTGTGAAGAAAGCTGAGCGCCAAAGAATTGATGCTTTTGAACTGTGGTGTTGGAGAACACTGTTGAGAGTCCCCTGGACTGCAAGAAGCTCCAACCAGTCCATCCTAAAGGAGATCAGTCCTGGGTGTTCATTGGAAGGACTGATGCTGAAGCTGAAACTCCAATACTTTGGCCACCTCAGGTGAAGTGTTGACTCATTGGAAAAGACCTAATGCTGAGAAGGACTGGGGGCAGAAGGAGAAGGGGACGACAGGATGAGATGGCTGGATGGCATCACTGACTCAATGGACATGGGTTTGGGTAGACTCCAGGAGTTGGTGATGGACAGGGAGGCCTGGCGTGCTGCAATTCATGGGGTCACAAAGAGTCGGACACGACTGAGCGAATGAACTGATATATTGGATTGGTCATTCTGGCCAAAAAAGCAGGGTCATGCAAGAACTTCCTTAAGTTAAAAGTGTGTCTTTACAGACAAATTGAAAGGAAAAATCATGCTCTTTCTAAAAATAATTCAAACTTCACATGTTCTGTTGGAATTTGGTCATTAGCTGATGGTTTGCCTAAAAAGAAAAGGGAAGCCTGAAGACAAAAACTCTGGAGACAGGATGATGAAGAGAGCAAAGTACAGATGAACCTTATCATCTGCTGCCCTCACAGGCTGTCATTCATGGAGCCCTGCCAACCTAGCAAGGTGGCTCTCCAAGTGAACATGTGTGTCTGTATGCATGTGTGTGTCCATACTGACCTCTTTAGGAAATGACCTCTTTTCTTTATTTAATTTTTCATGTTCAATCACTAATGTCAGGTATCAATAATATATTTGAATTTCTCAACTTGAAATTTCAAGTAAGGATAGATTTCATTTTAAAAAAGTTGACCTTATTTATTTATTTTTTTTTTACAGTCATTCTGCTTCTGGGTTACATTATAGTTACTGTGTGTTTATTGCAAAATCACCACACACTTATGATGCATCCAGATGGCATCGACAGCACATGACAACCAGCTCAATGCAAGAAAGCAGGGTGTTAAACACAGCTCACAACCTTGACTGTGCTTGTGGGGCAAGCTTACCTAGCTGGCAATTGGCAGTGTTTTATAAGACCCTTCTCCTATATGATATTTCATTTAATTCAGATTTTATGAAAAACGGTTTTAAAAAATGAGCATTTTGGGGTGGGTACATACACTGTCTCTTATAGATATACAATCTCTTGGTAGTATCTATTAAATTACAGTTATGCGTATCTAACTATATAATGAAACAAAAAAGGACATGACCATGAGAGACTAAGATATAAGGAAGAGCACTGGGCTGAGAGACTGAAGAGGTGCTCTAAGACCGAGTATTGCAACCCGTTAACTTAGCAACCTCTCTGGCCCTTGGACTGCAAGGAGATCCAACCAGTCCATCCTAAAGCAGATCAGTCCTGGGTGTTCACTGGAAGGACTGATGCTGAAGCTGAAACTCCAATACTTTGGCCACCTCATGCGAAGAGTTGACTCATTGGAAAAGATCCTGATGCTGGGAGGGATTGGGGGCAGGAGGAGAAGGGGACGACAGAGGATGAGATGGCTGGATGGCATCACTGACTCGATGGACATGTGTCTGGGTAAACTCCAGGAGTTGGTGATGAACAGGGAGGCCTGGCGTGCTGCAGTTCATGGGGTCACAAAGAGTCGGACACGACTGAGCAACTGAACTGAACTGAACTGACTGGCAATGTTGTTATCAGTTGCAGCAATGATGGCAGTCCTTCCAGCTCTAACACTTGGTGCATCCTGGACATTCAGCTGAGTGTTGCCATGAGACTGTGTAAAAGCACAGAAACTTTCAGAAAGTCAGGTTTTTCTGATCCTAACATAAAACACGCCTATGTGATTTGTAATATTACTCTTGTCGCCCTGCTGGTTCATGGAGTCAGAGCCCTAAGACCTGGACCTAGGGTGCTGCTCTCAGCATAAAGGTGATGAACAGACTGCAAATTTATGAGCTATGACTTAAATTCGTTTATTTCCAAATTCAATTGACTACAGTATATGTGGGCCAATAATATATGAATGGGGGCTTCACTGGGGGCTCAGCGGTAAAGAATCCACCTGCCAATACAAGAGACATGGATTTGATCCCTGGGTGGGGAAGATCCCCTGGAGAAGGAAATGGTAGCTCACTCCAGTATTCTTGCCTGGGAAATCCCCTGGACAGAGGAGCCTGGTGGGCTACAGTCCACGCGGCCACAGAGTCAAACACAACTTAGCAACTAAACTACAACAACAACAAATGTATACATGACAGAAAGAACTCAACAAAGGCTCTTCGTAGATTTTGAGAGCCATCCTCTTACCAAGTAAGTCTGAACTATACTGAATTTGGCCATCTACTGGTCTGTGCTGCTTTATTCACTAAAAATTACATGTTGTAGTGAATAATACACCTCACACAGTAGCTGAAATACTCAGGAAAAATGTAAGCATTTGAAAATTTGGGGACAAGGACTAGAAACTTGCAATTACAGACCTGTTCTCTCATGTGCTTCTTAAACTTTTAACTCAGATCATCATTTCTGAACAATTCTGTCTTAATTAAATTTGTTTAAAAGACAGGTATGTGGACATATAAAAGGTGTGATGTAAAGAACACATGAAAACTGATTTTTAGTGTGGTTATTATTTAATCTAAAGGGAAAAGCCTATGTGAGTAGATTAAAAAATGTTAAGATCATAAAAATCAAAATGAAAAAAATCCATGGAGTTTTATGTAAGTCTACATGATCTCAGCAGTAAATTAAATCTCACCTACACCCTTTACCAGGTAAGATGTAACTTTTATTATGTAATCTACAGTATATGAAAATAATATGAGTTAATATATCTCATATTCAAACAATGCTTTCTAATGTTCATGTTGCCATTATACAGATTTCCTCTTTGGTCTTCATACTTACCAGGAATGAAGGTAGAAAAGATATTATCCTCATTTTAAAGATGAAGCTCAAAATTTTGAGACTTAGCCACTCTCAAACTACTACTGAGAGGAAAGTCCAGAAATCAAATCCCCATCTCTTCGCACTAAAACAAGCTTTTCTTTCTGTGTTAGATACAAATCATAAATATAAATCATCTTAAATAACGGTCATAAATTAATAGGAGAAAGGGTCCCTATCCCTTCTAATCAAGACATTTGATAATTCTAAAATATCCCAAGGAAGGCAGTGTTTCTTCTTCTTGTTGTTGTTCAGTCATTCAGTCAGGAGACTGTGACTCCATGGACTCCAGCACATTAGGCTTCCCTGTCCATCACCAACTCCTGGAGCCTGCTCAAACCTATGTCCATTGAGTTGGTGATGCCATCCAACCATCTCATCCTCTGTTGTCCTCTTCTCCTCCTGCCCTCAATCTTCCCAGCATCGGATATTTTCTAAGTCGGCTCTTTGAATCAGGGGGCCAAAGTACTGGAGTTTCGGTTTCTGCATCAGTCCTTCCAATGAATATTTAGGACTGACTTCCTTTAGGATTAACTGGTATAATATCCTTGCAGTCCAAGGGACTCTCAAGAGTCTTCTCCAACACCACAGTTTAAAAGCATCAATTTTTCAGCGCTCAGCCTTCTTTATGGTCCAGCTCTCACAACCATATGTGACTATTGAAAGAACCATAGCTTTTACTATATGGACCTTTGTTGGCAAAGTAGTGTCTCTGCTTTTTAATGTGCTGTCTAGGTTTTCCATTGCTTTTCTTCCAAGGAGCAAGCATCTTTTAATTTCAAGGCTACAGTCACCATCTGCAGTGATTTTGGAGCCCAAGAAAATAAAGTCTGTCAGTGTTTCCATTGTTTCCCCATCTTATTTCCCATGAAGTAATGGGACCAGGTGCCATGATCTTAGTTTTCTGAATGCTGAATTTTATGCCAGCTTTTTCACTCTCCTCTTTCACCTTCATCAACAGGCTCTTTAGTTCCTCTTTGCTTTGTTTCTTCTAGACCTCCACAGACAACAGTACTCTTGAATTAACTAACATATTCCTGGAGGCTCAGACAGTAAAGAATCTGCCTGCAACGCAGGAGATCCAGGTTCAATCCCTGGGTCAGGAAGATGCCCTGGAGAAGGAAATGGCAAGTCACTCCAGTCTTCCTGCCCAGAGAATCCCATGGACAGAGGATTCTGGTGGGTTATAGTCCATGGGGTTGCAGAGTCAGACATGACTGAGCAACTAACATGTTTCTTAACATACTCACAAAAGCATCAAACAGTTTACAGCAAATACTACCTTTTGTTAAATGAGTAATAGAAATAAATATATTTCATGATTTTGAATGGCTGCTACTGAAAGTCCCCTGATGTCTCATCCCTGTGGCCCGTGACTTGAAAAGAAACAATCACAAGTTTCAGTTGCACTAATTTTTTTCCTAATTGTTATAAAACATTTTTGATTCATAGAATACACTGGCAAACAACCAACCAGTGAATATCCTATACAAATGAATGGGAAAACTGGCACTATTCACTTTGTATGTGTTTTTCCCATCTATTTAATAATATGAAAAATCATTAAATCATGCCAGGAGAAAAGTTTTTAATTAAATTCATAATAGCACAATAGAACAGCTCAAGGAATGTCCTTGTAGACCATGCTTTAGAACTACAACACTGAATATATATTTCTGTGATTTATTTATAATATGTTTAACTGCCTATGGACAAAAAACAACAACAAAAAGAAAACAAACAAATTACTGGCTTATTTTCCATCCAAGGATTTTCACCTTACTGTTTAAAAGTACTTTTTTTCCACTTTCGCAATGCCTGTTGGATAAGGATAAGCTCATTAGTACAGTAAATATATTCTTTAGCTCGATTAGGTCTTTTGTCCTATGTTTTCCTCCCTCCATATACTCCATCCCTTTTCCTACCATCATTATCACACATCTTTACCTCAGGTCATACCAATCTGTGTCCCATTGCCAAGCCCTCAGCATGAAGGTTTGCATATCTGTATTCCTGGGCAGGATTATTCTTCCATTAGTAATTTATTACTCTCTATTCTTTCACATCCTATGTATTCTTCAACATACTGATCTGTTACTACCTACTTCCTCATCACAAAATGAAATGAGACTTTTTTCTCCTCTGGTCTCCAAAGAAATATAATATCAAAAGCACTTACCTCATTAGTTTAGTTAGACGATCATGTTAGTTATTTAAATATCTCTCTTAGTTAGGACTTTGTCTAACTTAGTTAGGACTTAGTCACTCAGTCGTGTCTGACTCTTTGTGACCCTATGGACTGCAGCACACCAGGCCTCCCTGTCCATCACCAACTCCAGGAGTTTACGCAAACTCATATCCATGAGCTGGTGATGCCATCCAACCATCTCATCCTCTGTTGTCCCCTTCTCCTGCTTTCAATCTTTCTCAGCATCAGGGTCTTTTCCAATGAGTCAGTTCTTCGCATCAGGTGGCCACATATTGGAGTTTCAGCTTCAGCATCAGTCCTTCCAATGAATATTCAGGATTGACTTCCTTTCAGATGGACTGGTTGGATCTCCTTGCAATCCAAGGGACTCTCAAGAGTCTTCTCCAACACCATGGCTCAAAAGCATCAATTCTTGAGCGCTCAACTTTCTTTATAGACCAACTCTCACATCCGTACATGACTACTGGAAAAACCATAGCTTGGACTAGATGGACTTCTGTTGGCAAAGTAATGTCTCTGTTTTTTAATATGCTGTGCAGTTTGGTCATAACTTTTCTTCCAAGGAGCAAGCATCTTTTAATTTCATGGCTACAGCCACCATCTGCAGTGATTTTGGAACCCAAGAAAATAAAGTCTGTCACTGTTTCCATTGTTTCCCCATCTTATTTCCCATGAAGTGATGGAACCAGATGCCATGATCTTAGCTTTCTGAAGGTTGAATTTTAAGCCAACTTTTTCACTCTCCTCTTTCACTTTCATCTTAGGCTCTTTAGTTCTTTGCTTTCTGCCATAAGAGTAGTGTCATCTGCATATCTGAGGTTATTGATATTTCTCCCGGCAATCTTAATTCCAGCTTGTGCTTCATCCAACCCGGCATTTTACAAGATGTACTCTGCATATAAGTTAAATAAGCAGGGTGACAAAATACAGCCTTGATGTACTCCTTTCCCGATTTGCAACCTGTCTCTTGTTCCGTGTCCAATTCTAACTGTTGCTTCTTGACCTGTATACAGATTTCTCAGGAGGCAGGTCAGGTGGTCTGGTATTCCCGTCTCTTTTAGAATTTTCCACAGTTTGTTGTGATCCACACAGTCAAAGGCTTTGGCATAGTTAATAAAGTCAAAGTAGATGCTTTTCTGGAATTCTCTTGCTTTTTCAGTGATCCAACGAATGTTGGCCATTTGATCTCTGGTTCCACTGCCTTTTCTAAATCCAGCTTGAACATCTGGAAGTTCAAGGTTCATGGACTGTTGAAGCCTGGCTTGGAGAATTTTGAGCATTATTTTGGTAGCCTGTGAGGTGAGTGGAATTGTGTGGTAGTTTGAACATTCTTTGGCATTGCCTATCTTTGGGATTGGAATGAAAGCTGACCTTCTTCAGTCCTGTGGCCACTGCTGAGTTTTCCAAATTTGCTGGCATATGGAGTGCAGCACTTTCACAGCGTCATCTTTCAGGATTTGAAATAGCTCAACTGGAATTCCATCACCTCCACTAGCTTTGTTCATAGTGATGCTTCCTAAGGCTCACTTGACTTAGCATTCCAGGATGTCTGGCTCTAGGTGAGTGATCACACCACCTGATTATCTGGGTCATTAAGATCTCTTTTGTATAGTTCTTCTGTGTATTCTTGCCACCTCTTCTTAATATCTTCTGCTTCTGTTAGTTCCATACAATTTCTATCCTTTATGGTGCCCATCTTTGCATGAAATGTTCCCTTGGTATCTCTAATTTCTTCAAGAGATCTCTAGTCATTTCCATTCTATTGTTTTCCTCTATTTCTTTGCACTGATCACTGAGGAAGACTTTCTTATCTCTTCTTGCTATTCTTTAGAACTCTGCATTCAAATGGGTATATCTTTCCTTTTCTCCTTTGCTTTTCGCTTCTCTTCTTTCACAGCTATTTGTAAGGCCTCCTCAGACAACCATCTTGCCTTTTTGCATTTCTTTTTCTTGGGGATGGTCTTGATCCCTGTCTCCTATACAATGTCAGAAACCTCCATCCATAGTTCTTCAGGCACAGTGTATCGAATCTGATCCCTTTAATCTATTTCTCACTTCCACTGTATAATCATAAGGGATTTGATTTAGGTCATACCTGAATGGTATCAAACTGATTTACTCATAGCTTTCTCAGTTGATGGCAATTCCATCCTTCTGTGTTATACAGAAATCATGCTTACTTGCTAGAAAAATCTGAAGTCATTCTGAACACTTTCTTTCACACGGAATATCTAATCAACTGAAAAATCTATTGGTTCTTCCTTCACATCACATATAGCACTTCACTGGTCTCACCGTGTCTACTCTGTTTCGAGAAGCCATTATTTCTCCTGTGAATTCTTGTAACAGCTAATTCTCTAGCTAACTGTTTCTATATTTGCATCCATATAATCCGTTCTCAAAATAGCAGAGGTTTTATTTTTGAAATGCATGTCTGATCACACCACTCTCCTCAAAACCCTGCTCTTCTTGCTAGCCTCCAACATATCAGGCGTCTCCTAGCTTGCTTATCGCTTCTTAGTCTGCCTGGAGACTTTACCAGAAAACTGTCAATTTGGCTAAATCTTTCTCTTTTTTCAAATCTTTGTTTAAATTCCACATTCTCTATAAGAGTATTCTGATCACGTTATTTCAACATTAGGTTCCATGTCTAATAATGTTGAAGTTGTTTATATTGGACCAAATTTTTCAGGGAAAACAACTATAGACCCTGGAAAAATATATTAAAAAAGAACTATCAAAGATGTATTGTACCATACAGAAAATAAAGCCAACATTTTGTAATAACTGTAAATGAAACATAAAATTTTTAAACATTTTTAAAAAACATGACTCTCTGAAAGCACTGGAGTGTTACTTGAAACAGATTTGGAAGAGAATGGACATCTGAAAGAAATGTCATTGGAAGAGTTTCCTGTTTGGGAGGTTTTCCTAGGCAGAATTTGGATAAAAATCTGTGGTCTTCTTTGCTTAAGGAATTAAAGGACAAAGTTTGGGGCTACTACAGAAGCTGGAAATTGAAGGGATATATCCAGGAAAAGAGAAAACCACAGAGGGGAGAGTCAAATTGTGTCTATAATTTCTTCCCCAAACTCTGACTGACCCATGAACAATACCCACAAGAGGCAAACCCCCAGAAGCCCCTCTGATGCTAAGAGAACTAAACAGAATGTATCTGTGGCTCAGCAAGGGCAAAGCAAAGCCTGAGGTCCTCAATGTGACGGGCATTCACACACACACACAGACTCTTACATCAAACATTATACTTAATAATGAAATATAGACTCTTTCCCCAAGATCAGAAGGTGGCAGAAGTGTCCATACCCACCATTTCTAATTCAGTATTTTATTGGAGATCCTAGTTGGTGTAATAAGAGAAGGAAAATTTAAAAAAGATGTCTAAAGATCAGAAAGGATGATGTAAAACTCTCTCACCACAGATGGCTATTTATATAGAATACTGTAAAGAATATACATGACAACAAAAGAACAAATAAAGTGAATTTAGCAAGATCACAGAATATAAAGTCAATACCCAGAAAAATAAACTGCATTTCTGTATACAAGAAACAACTAAAATTTGAAATTTTAACAAATTATTTATAATAGCTCAGATCAGAAAATACTTAGGAATAAATTTTAAAATTTAGGGTATGATTTTTATAATGAAAACTACACAATTTTGCTGACAGATGACCTAAATAAATGGAAGGTGTACTGTTCTTGGGAGTCCTGGTGGCTCAGATGGTAAAGAATCTGCCTGCAATGAAGGAGACTCAGGTTCCATTCCTGGGTCGGCAAGATCCCCTGGAGAGGGAATGGCTAGCCACTTATAGGTTGGAAGACTCAATAATATTAAGATGTTAATTCTTCCAATTTGATCTATTGATTCAACGTAATCTCAAACACAATCCTGTGAGGTTTTTTTGTAGAAGTTGACAAACTGATTCTAAAATTTATATGGCTATGCAAAGGACTTAGAACATCCAAAGAAATCTTAAAAATGAACAAAAAGGACTTAGGATACCTGACTTTAAGACTTGCTACAAAGCTACAATAATAAGCACACAGTGGGGCTGGTATGAAAGTGGAAGTGTTAGTTGCTCAGTCGTGTCCAGCTCTCTTTGACCTCATGAACTGTAGCCCACCAGGCTCCTCTGTCCATGGGATTTTCCAGGCAAGAATACTGGAGTGGGTAGCTGGTGCAGGGATAGACAAATAAATCAATGGAATAGAATAGAGAGCCCAACTTTAGACGAACACTTACACAGTCATTTGACCATTTACAAAGTTGCCAAAAGCAATTTAATGGGAGAAGGAAAGCATTTTCAACAAATAACACTTGAATAATTTGACAGTCATATAGGAAAAAAAAAAGAGGACTTCCCAACTGGTTCAGACATTAAAGCATCTGCCTACAATGTGGGAGACCCGGGTTCAATCCCTGGGTTGGGAAGATCCCCTGGAGAACAGGCAGTGGCAACCCACTCCAGTATTCTTGCCTGGAAAATCCCATAGATGGAGAATCCTGGTAGGCTACAGTCCATGGGGTTGCAAAGAGTTGGACACGACTGAGTGACTTCACTTTCTTAGGGAAAAAAACCACCACCACCACCAACAACAAAGAGACACAATCTGTGTCTTCATTCTGTGGAGGAGAAAATTTGCAATATCAAAATGTGTCTCTTTGCCATGAGGCAATTTATAATAGGTGCTTGCCAGGTTCATATGTGGGTCCTTTTTCAAGAGCAGCAGTTTATACCACATTTCTCAGATCTTGCCTGTGGAAGTTAGAGTACAGAGGTTTCCCATGGAGCTGCACGTGATGCAACACTCAGCAGTTCATGGAGTATAAGGAAAATCTTAATGCTTTATCGTTTGACATTTTAACCAAGGAAAAAACACACTTTTATAGGTTTAACTTACTGTGACATTTTCTTCTACCTCCCTTCCCCTTCAGGTATCTCCAGGGCAGCTTACTAAAAAGTATAGCTCATGCCCAACCATATTTCTAGATGACAGGACAGTCAGCCAGCCTAATCTTAGAACCACAATAAAATGGTGAATACAACTAGGTTGCCAAGGCTGAGTGGCAGACCCCCTTCATGCTGAAAGCATCCTCGCCATACATAATTTCATTCGTTTGGTTTGTCCTTTTCAGTGATCAGGTTAAGAAACTGGTGTCCACTCTATGTTGGTTTCAAGGACCTCTCAATATGAGTCTTCAGTTTCCATGTTAATCATAGAGTATATGATAGAGGGGAAAGTCAGCAAGTGAGAAATCCCAGGAAAAATGTAAACCTCATTTGATTCATTTCTATTGTTATTAAGACAATGTTGAACATAATGAGAAACAGAGGTACCTGTTTATTGTGTGTTTCTAGAAAAAAATTATTTCTTTATGAGTTGGGAGAGTCCTACAACTATGTATACTAGTTTGGAAGCTACCATTAGAAGAAGGAACAGCTTGTCCCCTACTGGCACCGAAGTGAATCTGCAGTTAAATTTAACTGGACTTGGTCAGATTTATCCCACCGTGCATTTTTTTCCTGCAATATTTCTGTAGGAAATTTTACTTCTCCTTCCTCTCCCCCAAAGAGGGGGAAAATATATCAAAACCGTTTTAAAGGGCATACTCTCAAGCTTAATTTCTCCATAGATGAAATTTGTTCAACTGAGATTTTAACTTAATAGACACATTTAATTTTGTTTTTGTTTTTTTAAAATTTTTGTTTATATATGTGTATCTCTAACACGCTGTATCAATCAAAGCAGAGAACAAAAAAAGAGATGAAATTTCAGAAACAAGGCTGTGGCCAGGCTTATACTTAAGAAGACACGAACAGTGTTACGATGACGAAAACTATTCCTCAACTTCTGGAAGCCCCTCATAGTCCACAATTGGAGATGCACAGTTCAAAACACCCTAATCATGGGAATGTTCGTTTATTTAAGAGAGAGAATTAAAAACCAAACAGGATGCAGACCTTCCTACCTCCCTTGGGGTTGTCCATGGAACATTAACTAATGTCTTCTTAGCATATGAATGTTGACTTTCCAGAACAGTTTGGGAAATGCTACTTGAAAATATTAGTATCCTTATCATTAATTTTACTTTTCTGTCTTAAAAATATAATTAGCTTATAAATTTAATTTAATTTTTAATGTGCAAGGCTTTTTATTTTTTAGCTATTCAAATGATCAGTAACTTCTAACTTTAATTAAAAACAACCAGTTCACAATCATAGTAATGTAACTTTCTTATAATATTAGTTTCGGTCAAATCGTATTTCAACAAAAACTGAGCCCCATTGCTCTTTAAAGTCCTGAGTTTTGGCACTTCTCTCGTAATCACTGAATGTTTTTATTCAGCCAAGACTCTAAATCTGTGGGTTAAAAACTACTCTCACTGTGGCTAGACTCACAGCTTCTTTTGAATTCAAAAGAGCCTGATGTTCCAGTATATAATTCAGAAGTAGTTTTAAAGATTAACCTTGCTCAGACAAGTAGGTTTCATGCTTTTTATTCTCAACCTAGTCTTAGTGTTTGGAAATACAGTAAATTTTTTTCTCATTAAGTTTTAAAAATGACCATTCACATTCATTATTGATGAAATAAAGGTTTACTGAGAAATTAATAGGGCAAATTGGCTTTTAGGAATGATTTTGAAAAATACGATAGGATTAGTTTTCATTTGGGGTAGGTGAGCCTTATTAGAATCACTTATGCAACTTTTTCAAGATGTATGTCTCTGAACACATACATGAATTCCACCTTTCCTCCCTGCCCTCAAGACACAGTCTGTGGGTCTGTCTGCCTCTCTGTCCCTGTGTCTCTTTCTCTCACACACACACCCCTTTTGACAAGCTGAGGAATGATGTGTGAGGCGTGATTTCATAGACAAAAGCATCCTGAGAGATTCTGATCTCATTCATTCCTAGACTTGGCTGCACGTTGCAGTCACCTGGGGAGCTTTAAATACAGTCCTGTTGCCCAGGTTGTACCTAATGCAGTTAAATCAGAACATTTTGAAGCAGAAGCCAGGCAGTGTTTAAAGCGTCCCGGGTAATCCAGTGTGCAGCTGACCTTGGGAACCACTCTCTGCTTTGAGGGTAGGAGAAAGAGAACTACTTCTGATAATTGGTAGAACCTTGAGTAAGTCAATTTTAAGCCTTGATTCTCTTATTTGTAAAATGGGTTAAGTATCATATTAGGTTCAGTTGCCCTTTTTATCATGTAACTTTTAATTCTGTGACTTTAAAATCAATTTGAAGAAACTTTGAAGCAGTATAGAAGTATCCATCTTTGATGCTAACAGTGTTACAGGCCTTTCTGCAAATGCTAAGATTCTATAGACCAGTTACAAAGTTCAGATTTGCCTTCTCTCTATTGAGTTTCATTTTAGATACTGAGAACAAAGGGAAGCAAATACCTTAACCAGGGAACTCCTTAATGGCCTAATACACAGCATCTGTGAGTAGCTTAGGGCTGCAGTCATGTAAGAACTACCTGAGGTCTGGCACCTGTTGGCTGGTTAGACTTTATGTAAAATAGTGTGGAGATGCCTGTCGTCAGCAGTGCCCTGTGCTGCCTTGTGCCGCCTCACAGCAGTGCTCATTTCAGGGTAACTAGGCCTATCCTCAGTTTTGTGACTGTAAAATGTTGCTATTAAATTTCCTAATAATTATGTGTGAAAGTGATTTTAAATCCATTTTATTTGATATGGAGCACTTGTATTACTTACTTTTAGAGAAATAATGGAAAATAGATGTGTTAGGGGGAATACCGAACTGAATCAACTGAAATGCAGTGCCTAACAAAAAGCCACACACACAAAATCTGTATGGCTTAAATTTAACCATGTGGATAGATGATGTAACTTGTATGGGATGAGAGATTCTGTGCAGAGAAGGACAAATGACCGGGGAAATATATAATAATTTATATATTACAATAATCAACCCAAACATGTCTTCTAAGAGCACATCTATATTTTGGGTCTCCTAATTTTGCTAAAAGCCAAAGAACCTAAAACATGGGGGATACCACCTATGGGTACTGCTTTGAATTAGGGGGTGTGGGGCCCACTGGGCATCTGGTTGGTCTTACCTCTCTGCCAACCCTTTAAAATGTCTTCAGGCCTAATGTGATAAAAACCAATTATTACAATATTTTTTTTTCCTCCACAGTGTGATCTCAGCAATATATTACCACCTAAAGAACAGGTGAACTCTTTTAAAACCTGTCTTGTTATTCCAGCTAATTAATTTACACAGTATCAAGTTTAGTGTTAATAACAATAGACAGTATTAGAGTAAGCTTTTACTGTTAGAGTGCTTTCATTACAGTATTAAAGTGAATCATTTATTTTTATTTTGGGACTCTTAATTCTTTAAGTTTTATGTGGTTTATATGGATATTTACTGTATTAGAAACTGAAATTTAAAATTTAAAAAAGTAAATCCACTGTATGTTAAAACAGGCTTTCCTTAGCACTGCTGAAGTTTTGAGCTGGATGAGGCTTTGGTGTGGGGGTGCCACCCTGTGTGTCACAGAGTATTTAGCAGCACCCCGGCCTCTGCTCTGTAGGTGCAAGTAAGGTGATCTGCTTCTCTCCACATTAGGACAGGAAAACTGTCTCCTGAGGGATGAGATCACCATCTGACTGGGGACCCCAGTGTTTAACATAAGTCATTTTTTAAATGAAAAATAACCATTTTCCACAACAAAATAGTGGAGAGAATAGTATCTCATTAATAGGAGACAGTTGATTCTCATGTCAACATTGTCTTCAGTCATTTGCTTTGAAGAAGCAATATGAAGATCCAGCTACATGCAGACATATAGTTGGGAAAAGGTGAATTTTTAAAGCCTTGAGATAATTGGACATATTCTTTGATACTGTCCCCAAAATCCACATGTGCCAGTTTATTAAATTAGTTAAGATGGAGCTCCAAGTCATTATCAGTGAACTTGAGATAGATACTATGTTAAATTAATGCCCATTGATCTGTCATGTATACTGAGTGGATCTTTTTATCTGTACATGATTTTATAATATTATACATTGTCATTTGCAAAGTATTGGTTCACATGTCTTCAGACAGTGTCAAAAACTCACTCTTGTTAGTATCACTACCAGTCTTATCGGAAAAATCTTTAAGTATTTGTAAATCAAGCTCACCATAAATAAAGCTCACACTGAAAGGTACAAATTTTCCAAAAATCCTAATATTTTTAGCTTAATGGTTTGAATTTTATCATTGGCAACAAATAGTTTAGAGTTTTCTTTGAAGTGACAGGCTCACTTTGTTCATTTTTGAAAAAATGACTGTCAATTGGTGTTTCATGAAAAAAGTGGTTTAAATGTGATGTTCTAGTGGGGAAAAAGTGACTTGGTTACCAGTAAGTTACAAGTGCTCTTCCTTAGCACAGCCATATTTCAGTACATACAAATGCTTAATGCATACTTTCCACTTACTCAGAATATGAAGAAGAAGAGTAAAGGTTTAAGAACACTTAATTTTTACTCTTTCATCATGGATGTTCTTAAGTGAAGCAGATTTTTTACATTCATTTGGCCAGGAATAAGTGAATGACTTCTAATTTAGTTTCATACCACTGCCTTGATTCACACTCAGAAATGAGCAATTTTACCCACTTTTGCTTTTATACAATCATAGTTAAGTGTCAAACAGTGTAGAGGCAGGTGATGTCTTGGTATTCTTATAAAAAAACTTTTGACCTCTTGGACTTACAGGATTTCTGAAGAGGGGCCAGGGGAGATTCCCAGAGGCTTATAGACCACATTTGCAGAACTGCTGTTTAAATGGGCACAGTGCAGAAAAGTGTGGTGGAATTTAAAAGAAAAAGCCTGGTCTCTCTTAAAAGACAATTAAAATTTTTAACTCAAACTATTTGAAAGAGACCAGAAGAAATAAACAATAAGAATATAATATGAAGAACAAAAGGGGGTGGAGACAAGAAAAAATCATGAATCTCATATTTACATTCATTGAAGTTAGAAGACTTTATTGCCCACTACTACCACTTTATAAAATGTTCTTGTATATTCCATTGTGAGGTTAGTGAAGTGGAAATGTATTGGTCTACGAACATTGCCTGTTAGAAGGGGTCTGTGTGGGTAAAGGCAGCTCTGGCTGGTTGTAGAAGAGATTTCATGCAACTTGGTGTGCTGAGTATAAAATAGGTCAGAAAACCTTTCTAAGGGCAGAATCCAGGAGAATATGTAAAACTGTTTGCTTTATTAAGGTTAAGCTTCCTCTACTCCTCTCTCTACTTTTAGCAGATATGTTACTAAGCTAGTAACTCCTGAATTAATTTTTAAAATACACATTCTTATTTTATAGTGATGCCAACAGATCTTTGGACATTTTTGATGAGAGATCACATCCACTCACAGTAAGTGTCACTTTTATTGAAGGT
Source organism: Muntiacus reevesi (assembly GCF_963930625.1). Lineage (NCBI taxonomy): Eukaryota > Metazoa > Chordata > Mammalia > Artiodactyla > Cervidae > Muntiacus > Muntiacus reevesi. The sequence goes on from NW_027078017.1 coordinate 159,405, forward strand.
GTATTTTTCTCTTATTACAGTTGTGTTTATTTCATGCTGAATTGCTTTGATATTAATTACTAGAAGAAAATTATTGCCTCCGGCTCAAAGCCAAGATTGTCTTCATTTAAGTCTTCTTCCCCCACCCCATATTATGTCAAGTAATTTTACCAAAAGCATATTGTGTCAGGGGTGTGACTGATAAGAACCAAGTTACGCTTTGTATGACGAATGAGCAGGTAAGTAAACATACCCAAGTAACAGAAAATGTAGCTTTTTAAAGGATGATTTTCCATAGCATCACACAATATAAACATTTCCTAACACATATGTAAGGCCTCTAAGGAGAAAATTTAAAAACTGTTTAAATTTTAAACTAATTAAAATGACAGGGTTTAAAAACTCACTTCTTCAGGTGCTCAGTAGACACACATGACTGGTGACCGCTGTGTAAGAGCACACTCTTAGAGCCTCTGGTTACAGGACAGTGGAAAGGTGTTTCCATGGTTGACTGCAGAAAAGTATGATGACGTTCAGTGATCAGCAGGACTTTGAGCCTAAAAATAGTTTGCATTTGGTTAGAATTCTTTGGGGAAGAAGGTGAAAATACATTTTCTGAGGTTGTGCTTGCATTTTTCTTTAATGAATGGTAGTGAGTATTGAATCACTATGGTACTTTAGGATCCAATTGTTTATATTTAAAAGACTACAAGATATGTCACCTAGTCAAAATTATTTTAAGTAGCACGTGGGCCCACGTGTGAAGATTGCTATCTTGAGGGTACTTTTAAGTATTTTTCTTCAGTGGATACTTAACATTGTGTTTTTTCTTCTTTCAGCGAGAAAGGGTTCTGGAGGAGTACTTTAAGCATGATCCTGAACACAAATTCATTTACAGATTTGTTCATACTCTTTTCAGTGCCGCCCGGCTGACTGCTGAATGTGCAATAGTGACTTTGGTAATATATTTTTCTCTTAATAGAAGCATCTCTAGAAAATTTTTTCTTGTACAGAAGATATGGGCCTGTTTTTCAAATGAAAGTAGGTTCCTGAAATGATCATCAGAACTTTATTAAAGAGAAATGTATCAAAAAGAATTAAAACATACAGATTTGAGCTTTAGTAATCATCATGATTTAAAATGTTGCCATTGCTTTTCTCATCACAAAGCAGTTGATGTTAAAGGCAGCAGGAGAGACGTCTGGTTTCTCCTTCCACACCTCAGGACGCATGGGCACACAGTGCACACAGGTGCACACCGGCAAAGTGCGCTGGGTGGTGGGATGGAGGCGGTCACTGCACTTCCTGGCCCACGGCAGGTGCAGATTCAGTGTGTTTCTGAGTCTCAGGCTGTGTTGCCTAGGCAGTTGTGATGTGTGTCTTGATTGAGACCGACTGCCTTCACCTGCCTGGCCTTGGACGGCAGTGTTAACCATCTCTACTGTCCTCTGGTCCTGCGTGTGAAGGTGCCCAGGCCTGGGGTGTCAGCAGTGCTCGGAAAGGCTTACTCAGGTTAGCCTGCCAAGCTCCAACTATGTGAGGACCTTTCTGTCATCCGTACCGAGTTCCTCTGGTAAGATTTTATCATTTCAGTAACACATCATGCTCAGCTGAGAGCTAGTGGGGATTGCCCAGCTCCTCCCTGTAGCAGATCTATAGGGGAAAGTCAGCTGCATGGTCTGAAGGGAGGGCCTGCGTCCACCGCTGCCCGCGCCTCTGCAGGCAGAGTGTGGGAGAGGAGGCTCCCCTCAGTGGGCCCCGGGTCAGACGCAGGCCTTTTCTTGGAGCTGCAAGCCAGCTACGGTGCTTAGTTAGCATGTGCTTGAGAGAGGCAGGAGTGGCGCTGGCACGTGCAGAGCTGGGAAATGCAGGCAGGAGAGAGTGTGTGGGTTGGAAGAGGGGCCTTTCTTTGTAGACAAGTTAAGCCCGATGGACCTGTGAGACAGCAGAGCGACAGTGTCTAGCAGTCATTTGACTGTATGGGATTGGAGCCTAAAGCTGAGCAAGAGGCAGGGAATTACGTGTAGCTGTTCAAATGCAGAGAAAGTACGTTAAATACAAGTTGAGGAGAAGATAGATCTGTGGGGACCATCAGCACTTAGAGGACACGTCCCCAGAGGAGTGGCTGGAGTGGGAGGAAACCCAGCAGAGACTCAGAAGAGCTGCCAGGAGAGCTTGAGGAAGGAGAGCACGGCGCACGTGCCGAGTGCTGCCAAGGAGCTCCTTAGGGCATAGACAGGCACCAGATGCCTGCCTGTGTCACGGTTCTAAGTGCTGGGCACAGAGGAGAGTCCTTGCCTTTCTGAGGTGAGCATAGCAGACATAAGGGTTTTGTTTTTCTCTAGTTTTTATGGAGTATGGCTCATTTACAGTGTGTGTAAGTATCGGGTGTACCACAGAGTGTAAGACTTTTTAAAATGAGTATTTTAAAAAGGTGACTGCTTGAAGTAGTAGTGAAAGCTAGAAAGAGAAAGCAAGGTAAAGGGATGGAGAGATTAGAGGGGCTTCCCTGGTGGCTCAGACAGGAAGCAGTCTGCCTGCAGTGCAGGAGACTTGGGTTCCATCCCTGGTTTGGGAAGATCCCCTGGAGAAGGGAGTGGCAACCCACTGCAGTATTCTTGCCTGGAGAATTCCCCATGGACAGAGGAGCCAGACGGGTCCATGGGGTCACAGAGTCAGACACGACTGAGCGACTTAACGCATGCACGCTAGAAAGACCAGGAAGAGCCTCCTTACAGAGGTGAGATCTGAACCAGGACCTGGCTGGACTGAGGAAGATGAGGGGCCTGGTAGCGCAGGCAGGGGGCAGAGCACAAGGCACAGACAGGAACGGGTTCTGTGCTGAGGGATCAGCAAGGTGCCCCTGTGATCAGCGTAGGGAATGCGGGAAGGCACAGGCGATGAGGTCACAGAAGGACGATGGCCTCTCACACGGGGCCTCGTAACTAGCAGGCCACAGAAGTGACCTGTTTGATGGGAGAGCCCTGGCAGATGTTGAGCAGGCCCGTGAAGCGCACTTAATCTGAGAGGCTCTCCTGGCTGCTCTGGGGAGAACAGACGGTGGTTGGCGGTCAGTGGAAGCAGAGAAGTTAGGAGGCAATGGCAGTGATAGAAGCCAGAAGTGACGGACAGAAGAGCAGAGCCGGCAGGTGACCAGTGAAAGTGGAGATAAGAATTCCCAGCAGACGGCAGTGCGATAACTCAAGCGGAGGTCTTTGGTCCCAGCAGCCAGGCGTGTGGCAGTCTCTCTCAGCTCTGAGGGCAGGCCTGGGGAGTGGGGCGCCGTGATGAAGAGTGCTGGCTGTTTGTCATGAAGGCAGCAGTGACCACGCCTCAGTAATTTCAGCGGGGCAGTGGCGGCCAGGGGCAGACTAAATGGGCTAAGGAGAGGATGGGTCATGAGGAGCCAGTGTCGGAACATTTCCTGAAGGAAGTGTTCTAAGGGGTGGTGACAGATGGGCTGAGAACATGTAAGAGAACATTGGAGAAAATCTCTGACAGAGAAGGGGGGTTGTTCAAGAAGAGATGAATTGTGGGAACAGTGTTGTGCAGAAATGAGAGGTGGGACTGACTTCATTCATAGAAGAGTTAGCTTCAGGGAAAAGAAAGAGATGTCCCTTCCACTGAGACAGGAGGGCAAGTGGTGTAAATGAGACCAGGTTTGCCTTTAGTGAAGCTGAGAGGAAGCTGAGGGACTGCCCCTAAGGTTGAACTGCCTCTATCAGTGCCATAATACAGTAGAGGGGCGGACCCTGTGGGAGACTCGTTCTTAGAGAGTACAGGCGCACGCGGAGTTCTCTGGGGAGTGGGGGGCAGAAGTTCACTAAGGGTATATAATCTCAGTAACCGTGTTTGAAACACAGTTGAGTTTGGAGAGTTTTGGCAGATCGGAGCTGTCAGTCTGATAACGGGACATTTTTCTTTTTGTCAAATGGCATATATTTTCTTCTGCAGAGGTAGCACCATCACAACTTATGTCTTTAATCTTTACTCAGCTGTTAACTTGGTCTGGTTCGTTATAGAATAGCCATTTGACACATATAAAAGAAGCCATGAAGTCATCCCACAGACTACCTGGCAGATTTAGAGGAGCCCCAGGGATTCAGACACCGGCAGCTCTTAACCACCTTAGAACCAAACAAATTGACTAAGTTGCAGAATATGTAAGACAAATGAGTTATGAAATAATGGAGATGTGAACAAAAAGCTCTTTCTGTGCACGAATCTTCCCTAAGAAGGCTGACCAAGTGTAAAGCACAGCTGCTTTGTGCTGCCTGTCCTGCTCTGCCACGCAGCAGCCACTGGGAGGCTCTCTTGACCACCAGTTATTATCTTCAAATTCACCCTCTGAAGAGAAGATAAAGAACTGCTCAGTCTTACCAGAGTTTTACATACTCAAGCTTTATGTAAAATTGCCACGTACCCACCACCAGTATGGTAGGTACATTGCACACGGTAGGCACTCAAACATTTACTGAACATTTGAATCGATGCTGGGCTATACGTGCTGCCTTTTACAAGTGGAAAGGTAATAACACAATGCCTGTCTTTAGAATGCTGAGATGTCCTTTCATTCCTGCGACCAAAATTGGGTTGGAAATTCACATGGGCAGAGTAGAAATACCAGACTGACAGAAATATTTGCCTTACAACTGTGACCTGGCCTTTGGCCTTGGCTGGCCGAGCAGAAGTCTCTGTAGAACCAAAGAATAAAAGACATGTTAAAAACAGATGAAACCTATCATTCCTAACAATTCTATCACAGCCCTTAAACTGAACTAAAACCAAAGGTCAGTCCTCTACTTTTGCAGGTTTACTTAGAAAGGCTTTTAACTTATGCTGAGATCGACATTTGCCCCACTAACTGGAAAAGAATTGTTTTGGGAGCCATTCTTCTTGCCTCCAAGGTTTGGGACGATCAGGCTGTTTGGAATGTGGACTACTGCCAGATCCTAAAGGACATTACAGTTGAGGACATGTGAGTTTGTAAGGTTACGGTGAACTGTCTAACCATTTTCCAATACCTTATTTGCTCCCATAAAGTTTACAGCTTAAGAAATGTTACATTTTAAGAAAGGTTACATTGCGCAGAGAGCTGAATTAGGTATAAATATAAAATTAGACTTCTTTCTGTCTAGCTGTAGTATAACCATTTGTATTTCCCATCATTCATTAGTTAAATCTTGGTGTGTTACTGTTGTAATATTCTGCTTGATAAATTGAAATTACTTTTCTGGTGGTTTTTACCATTTTACAAGCTCACTACCAGAACAGCATGGTGCAGTAAATAACTTCACGTCTTTCTTAAAGCTGTCTACCAGGTCCAGTCTGTTTTTAAGAGACACATGTCTGGCCTTGGAAGTTAAGTGGTCACTGCTGAGGTCTTAGCACCTCCAGACTACTGAGGTTATAACTTCAACTTGAGTCACACATTGTATGTTTGTTTTTGCAGGTCTTTTCTTCTTTTGTAATCTGAGGTTGTCTCTAAGGTTCTGTTGTTACAGAAACCATGATGTACAGATGACCAAATAGAAAGGTTTTAGATCTCTGTGTTCTGTCTCCTCCACTGTCAGGAGTGTTCCCCCTGTTTAGAAGTAGGTCTGCCGAGTTAGGAAACTCCTTTGTCTCAGGTAGCCCGGGAAGTGTCAGTGGGGCCTCACCCGGGGCACTCAGCAACCACAGCGGTACTTGGTGGGGCCTCGAGTTAACTTGGGGGGTTCCTCACAGATGGCATGCTCCCATGGGCATGAAACATCAGGCTTGCTGTCTGGCTGCAGGGAAGGGCCCCGAGGGTGGGAGGCAGCAGGAACCAGAGAGGTATTTGCAGCAGACTCTAGAAGTGTTCACTTGACAGCAAAAATGTCCTTGTGGGTGGCATTTAGGAAAACGTAAAGGGGTACCTCTTTATTATAGTGAACAGCAGAGGTCATGGCAGGCAGTGGCAAGAGTTTGTTTTTGTTACCTTTGCCCCTGACTCTTAATTCAGATTTACCAAAGTGCATATTTACAACTGAAGCAAAGAAGCTTGTGACTAAGAGAAGGGACCAGTGATTGTTGGTAGCTGTCAAAGTGGCTTTTGGTGAAAATGTCCACTTTGATGATAAAAAGTGTCATGGTGATATTGCTGGTAGCCACCTTAGTGTTACGGCAGATAATTCGAGATAAGTAGAAGTACTTTTAGAATTTGTAGAAACTAAGGTGACATTGAGCACCACTAGCATCCATCTTTAAACTGGTTCCTTGAAGGAAGGAAAATGTGTAATCATAAACACCAGGTCTGCCATGATGGCAGCTGAAATTTTCTCAGAACCTGCAACTAAGCTGACGGGGGCTCTGGGTCCAGTTACAGCATCAGAGAACATGCAGGGGAAGGTGTGTGGATGTTCATAGATGTGAGCCCAATAGCACTGATGGCAGTGTCTAGCTACAGGAAGAAGCTAATTGTAAACAGCGCTTTTCTGTGTACAACAGAATCACCAGGAGCTATGTTCGTAATAGGTTGCTTTTGCTTATGATCTTTGGAAACTGGAAAGCATTACAGCCAAGTGTTCAAGTCACATTTGTCTCATCCCCCTGCTGTTGGCAGCTATTTGTAATGGTCTCATTTTGAGTCTACATTGAAAAATTGGCATCTATCAGCTTTTCCTTAAAAGTTTTCTAACATCCATGTATCTTGTTTGAATATATTGAGCAGCTGCTGTTCAGAAAATTTGCTGCCCCTATAAATGGCATGCTCTTCAGTCATCTAGTCATTTAAAAAAAAAAAAAACAACGCAGAAGCATATTCTGTAGTCCTAATGCTTTTTTCTTCAGTAAGTAAAGCTCTGTTAATAGACATGTTAATCCTATGAAGTACTGTATTTCCACACAATTAAAATATATTAGTGGAAGAGAATATAAAAGGGATAGTGAAGTGCATTTATTCCTGTAGTAAATTAAGTCCTGATTAGCTGATTATCAAAACATTTTCTGATTTATATTTCTATAGACTTATGGCCATATGAACAGGAAATTAATTTTGGAGGTAGGTTCAGTTAGGTTTAACGTTCAACAAATGAGAAACCTCATTTCTGCTCACACTCTGCTCTCCACGCAGGAGAACATCAAACATTTGATGACTTACCAATGGATAAAAGATTAACAGTTTAAAACCAGGAAGCAAATATTTTGAAAAATAAGTCACTTTCATTTGTCTGGGTATTTATCATTTGTATATAATTAACTCTTTAAAATGATTGCTGTGAAAGTGGTAAGACTTACTCTGATTTTATTTACTTAAACATTAGACAAGCAAATGACTGTGTATGGTCCCACAGGAAAGATCTGCCCCCAGGACCCTACTTTCCCACTTCATTGAATTCGCCCCCTGCGTGCCTGTGCGCCTTCTGTCCTAGTCAGGGCCGGCGGACAGAGCACAGGGGGAACTGCTCCATCGGGATCATTGCTCAGGTGCATTTAGTCTAGCCAAGACGTCTCCCCTTAATCCTACTGCCTCCCATATCTTAAAAAGTGTATCCCATCCTGTCCCAGGAACACCTTCTGGTCCTACTGGGGTTAAGAGGAACAGAAACTTGCATTCTGCCCTTTGCCACAGTCCCCTGCACTGGAGCGGGGGGAGGGGATTCCCTTTCACATCGAGTGTAGCTTATTTATTTATTTATCTGAGATGAATCCTTGTTGCCTCAAGAGTCTTCTCCCCTCAGAGATAATAGCAGTGGCTCTCCATGACCCCATTTGTGCCGCGGTGATGTGCCTACTCCTTTTCTTGGTGTGTCTCTACTTCAATAAGCCCCTTCCTGTTATCGGTGAAAATGTCTGCAAGTTCTCCAGAGCTAATAAACAGCATACATCATTCCTTTCATCTGATGACTATAGCGGGGCCTTGTGAGTGAGCGTGGAGCATGAATGCCAGCTGCACTAATGGAACTCTGAAGAATGAGCTCCCGAGTCAGCAGCATGGGTGCATAAGAGGGCCGTAACCGCCCCACCTTGTCCCAAACTCCAAATGCCAGGACGCAGGAAGAACCACAAAGAGCTGTACCTTGTTTGAACATTAGTGTGTTAATCCAGCTGGGGAGCCATTGTTTGTTTCCAAACTGTGTTTAGAGCTGTTGTGGCACAGAATGGGCTTCTGAAGGTAGCCCAGCTGACTAAAATTGTCCTGTGTTGGTTTGTCTTCTCCTCCCCCAGGAATGAGATGCACAGGCACTTTCTGGAGCTCCTTCAGTTTAATATTCATGTTCCCGCCAGTGTTTATGCCAAATACTACTTTGACCTTTGCTTCTTAGCAGATGACAAAAACCTGAGTTTTCTAATTGCTCCTCTTAGCAAAGAAAGAGCACAGAGCCTAGAGGTAAGACTGGGGATTCACTAACTGGGTTTTGTCAGCCACCAAAGCCAGCATCTGTGGCTGACTTACACTACGCAGTGACTAACAGTTTGAAGAGCTTATTAACCCATTGGCATCTTATTCCCTGTGTCTTTTATGGGTTAGACAGAGATCTCACATTATTTTTTTTAAAAAAATTACAGATATCTCTTATGTAACCATAATTCAGAATATTTTAAATCAGATTTAATTGTTTTTAATGGTTTTCCATTTGAATCTCCACACTTACATTTAACCATACAGGAATAATTTCTTATAATTGTATCCCTAATCATATGTACATTGATAATTACTTACCACTCTTAACTGCCTGAGCTTGTAGTGTGTGTTTGTGTGTATCACAGTTCAGCCCCATGAGTTTATTAGACCAGAAGCATCAGGGGCTAACCTGTGAGACCTATACTTGGAAATTATAATGTGGGTTCAGAAACTGGATGTAGAAAGTAGGTGGGTTTTTAATGGAAGTGGTAACATACATGGGATGAAGTAATTTGTAGTAGTGATTTGAAGAGTAATTTGAAGTAATTTGTGATTTCTGGTGGGTATACAGCAAAATTTACAACTGAAATGAATACATATAAAGTTGACACTTTTTCCAGTACCTTGGTACTTTAGAAATAAGACATTTTTCTACGATAGTTTACATGCATGTGAAATAGCACCTTGTAGTGCTTCATCACTAGGCCTTTCTTGCCTTCAGCACACACCTGCCTCATTAAAATGCTCTTAGTGCGAAGTAAATAATGAAGACTGAATAGAGGTTGAATAGCTGGGTAAACACTGATTTTGCTCAGGTGTGTTCATTATGCTTAAGGATCTAGTATGTAGTTAACATCATATTGCTGTTAGATGGGGCCTATTTTGGGAACCCAGTTTTTAAATATGTTCCTCCCTGCCCCAGCAATCTCATCATAGCCCTTGGAGAATATTATCTTCGGGAATCAGCAGTGTAGATATGAGCTATCCAAAGTAGCAGCAACTGTCAACCTAAATGAATGCAGATGTGTGGCTTATCAATGCTGCTTTCTTTACGGTTGGAACTTTTTTCCCCCAATTATACTTATGTTCTATCTGATTGACTTTTTTAGGCCATCTCCAGACTGTGTGAAGATGAATACAGCAGAGTTGCTGTGAGAAGGTCTTTCAGCGCTGATAATTTCATTGGTATTCAGCGCTCCAATGCCATCCTCTCATAAACAGAGAGAGGTGAGGGGTTGTAACATCATGAACCCCTCGTAACAAGGACTGGAGAAATACCACCTCTCCTGCTCAGAAACCAGCAAAGTTAGTATTTTCACCTAGAAGAAAGACACTAAATTCAAGAGACTTGCAGACAGCAAAGGTTATGGTCATAGGAAAAAACTGGACCTTGTCAAGGCAGCACACTCTTCTGTCCTTTTTAATGTAAACAGAGTTACAAAAACCACTCCAAAGCTAAAAGCTCCCAACCCACCCACAGATATTTGCTTACTGTGTGGGCCGATAACTGTCAACTATGTGAGGTTTTTTTTAATAGTTTAAATTTTTAGACTTTAAAGACACTATATAACTTTTACTTTTTCCTATTTTTCTCACCCATATTGCTGCATATTCCTTTAGAATCAATGCAGTATTACCATTCAAACATGGGACTCCTAACAACTCATAAAGCCACTTAGGAACAGCCTGTTGTAGCATTGTTAGGTTTTGAAGGATTCTTCCTCCCTATTTCATTGAAGCTGCTAGTCATTTTTGGCAATCAGTGTAAACCAAAAACCTGCTGAATAACACCTGTCATTCAGTCTTTTGCAAGCACTACTTACTAGCATGTTAGCATGTTTGGGATCATAAGCAGAGAAAGCATGCTGTTACCTACTTCTCTTGGGTCCGCGCTGCGTTTCTTGTTAACTCCAATGGTGCTTCTCATTTTCTGATGATTTTCCTCTTTGTTAAATACTTGTATTAAAGGATATTTTCGTAATTCCAGCCAACCTGTTAGTCCAGGAATAAGCAGATAGTGAAATAGAAGGTGTCCCAAAAGTCTTGGTGCAATTTTAAGGTTTAATACAGTGTGCTTGGACACTCCAGGACACTGCCGGAGAAGTATAAATGCTACAGACGCAAAATATCACTTGAAAGTCTACTTGAATTTCTTCTAAACTCATTTAGTTTTGTAAATCTTGGATGTTAAGCTTTTAATTTGAATTTTTTGTTTCAGTCCCTCTTGAAGATGGCAAACAATAGTCTGAAACAAAAGATTAAAATTAAGAGCTTAATGTTTAAAATTTACAAAACTAAATGAGTTTAGAAGAAATTCAAGTAAACTCTTAGGTGATGTTTTTTTAAGTTTGTAGCATTTATATTTCTACAAGTATCACAGCTTCAAATTGCACAAAGACTTCAGGAGGATATCTTGGATCTTTATAGACCTGGCCTCCTCTTTTTAAAATAGTCCTTTGCCTGACTGGGCTGTTGATCTGCTTGAGCATGGAAGTTTCTTTTTTCTAGGTTTGGTAAAGGAATTACGAACAATAGCATTAGTTCTCAGTAATAAACTGAAAGGAACGGGACCCTAGTAGTGGTGACAGGAAAGTAAGCGACATGAAACAGCTTTTCTGTTCTGCGTGTTAACCTGGCTGTAGGTGTGTCACTTGAAGTTGTTACTTGAGGAAAGATAAATCTTAGGAACCCTTACCTCAGGCTTTTAAAACACAGGGTACCACTTAGCCACCAGGAAGCCCACTAAAAGACAGGAAGGTCCAGTAATCAGTCTCTTAGGAAATTGGTAATGATGTCACCTAAACTTGAAACATTTAAAAAAAAAAAAAAGTGTTCTCAACTATGTAAAATCTTTCTCCTACCTTGTCAAACATAATTCTAGGAACTTTGCCTGTAAACAAAGCATTTCTGGGCCAGAAATATTTCCTCTCTTTATAGCAAGGCTTCACATTATATTGAGTGCCACAGGTTCCATCATTTTTAAAGGACAGAGACATAAATGATAAATAATGGATATAAAATATTACAGTCTACCACCTCAAAAAATATTGTTTATGGAGCTTGGAGATTCAAGTATCGATTGCAGTTTTATTTTGAAAAGAATGCTCCAACTTGTGTGGTTTTTCTTCCTCATGTTTATATTAAAAGAAAAGCTAATAAACTCTATTTTAATTAAAATACGTGGCTGTTGTGCACCTTCTCACTGCTCACATAACATCACGGCTCTGCTTAGTGCAAATGTTCTCAATCCGCTCTGATAGGCAGGCCTGAAAACATTTTCCGACTACGCATTCAAAAGTTGCTTTGACCTTTGCCTTTAGTTAAGAGGCATTTATTTCTTTGGCTTATGTTATTTTCAACCAGAAGATAATTTAGTACACTTAAAATCACTGGCTGTGGCGCTCAGTGGCATAGTGCATTCGATGGCACTTTGGAATTGTGTGTTATTGTACCAACAGGGGAAAAAAAGCACATTGGAAGATAAAAGGTAAAACACAGGAAAGAGTTACAGAAGTACTGGTGAATCAGAACGTGAGTTACTGAGGATTTCAAGCCACTGAACAGGAAAGAAAGTGGAAGAAGAGGAGGTAGAACTGCGGTTGTTATAAAGAGGGTGACTGCTAAGCAAGCCATGTAATATACCAGATCACCATAAGGTTTCTTTAAGACCCTAGTCACTGCACTCGCACAATATTCCATCACTCCTGATAGTATTGTTGTGTCTTCATCCACCTTAATTCACTACCTAAGTTCAGATCTTTTAACTTTGTTCTTGGTAAGTTGTTGATTAGGAGAAATAATCTGAATTAGTGCAGAAGGAGAGAAAAACTATGACAAATCACTAAGATAGCTTGTACCATGTAATAATATGCCAGTTACTAAGCAGAAATGCTGTCACATCTTGAGTGGTCAAAGGTTAAAAAAAAGTGGGGGTAGGAACACTGCTTGGACACGACTGTAGCTTGAAGACAAGTTAGAATCACTAAAAATTGCTCTTTCAGTGTTAATTCTAGAGACAATTACAGCCATTTTGATAAATGGAAAACTTAAAGGTTCTCATAAGTACTATAGGGCATGAAAACTAGTTCCTAGTAGGGGCCATAGGGTAGTGTTGAGATTTTATACCTAGGAAGAGTTTATTCCCTAAAGTACTAAGACTATAAAAGAATACCTCAACTCAAATTTATTTTCATTTTTGGTTTTTGGAATATACTGACGGTGCAATTTTAACTGGAATACTGTGAACTGAACTTTATAAGGACAAGACAAAGGTTTCAAATCTATGTTTGAACCAAATGAAATTGTCATTTTTCTACATTAAATTCACGTGGTTCACCCTAAGACAACTTAGGGCCCAGTGTTTCTGAGAAGTTTTTTCCATTCTGTATCAGATTCTCCTGATCCTATTCTATCACATCTAAAGTACCCTGTATGCCCATTATTGAAATTCAACATTGCTAAATCCTGGTTTTATAACAACTCATGTTTCATTTGTTAGTTTTCCCATTTTATAAGATATACCATTACTTGATTTTTTAAAAGTGCTGATGAAGTCAGTATTTACTGGAAAATCATTCACTCTATATTTCAGGTTATGCAATGTTTTGGGAAGTGTTTCCATACAGCATGTAGGTTACCTGGACTCTGATCACATAAGCCTTCTAACCATGTGTAGAGTGACAAGGATTGTTCCTCGCCCAGAAGCTGTGGTCTGTGAGTTCAGAGCTACTAGGTAAAGCACCTGATGGCTGGCAGAGCCTCTCTCAGGCAAGCGCTAGTTTCTGTGCAGAATCTGTTGATTATCCCTAGCATCTACCAAGGATTAGATCACCTAAGATCTCAACCGTTGGCCACTTACCACCCTGGCTAGCCTGATACTGCCAGCAAAAATAAAATCCAGGAGCCCTTCAGCAAAGTCTGGTCCCTTGTACACAGGTGCAGTCTGGTTTCTGAGGCAATTTAGTCTATTTTAAATGGGTTTGGCAGATGAGAGAACAATTTACTTAATGTGAAACAAATTTTAAGAATACCATTTTGTGGTTTAGGGAACTCTAGGATGCAGAAAGAACTAGGAAAGTGAAATAGAAATTAAGAGGAATCCAGAGTCAAATGAAAGGTGGTTAACATTCTTTAAAAAAGGCCCAGGTAAATGTGAAGGGAGCTAGTAATTTGAATATTAGAAAAATTCAGTGACAGCCTCAGAACCTAAGGTACTCAAGAATGTGTCCATATCTACTCAGATTGTTCTCCTTACTTTTTCTTAAAACATCTATTCCTTCATCCTAGCATTCTCATTTCCAACCTTTACTTCTGGCTCCCCAGACGGTGGCCTTGTATTTCCTCCCTGTGAGAACTGACTCTTCCAAGGGCAAAGGTTCAGTGTTTGGTCACCTCCCACTGGCCTCTCTCAAGAGGATCATCTCAGCTTCACCCTCTAACTTTCTGCTAGTGCCAAATGTGGCAGTGCTTGATGCTGGTTACTACTGTGATCCACTTTCAAAGCCTTAGCAGGTTTCAGGAAGTACAGGATTTATATGGCTCACAGGCTAACTGGTCCCTGTGATCCCCTTTAATCAACTACTTGGGCCCTCCTCAAGGTGCTTGTTCCCCATCTGCTGCACTCAGTCCCCTGACCTGCCCACAATTCTAGACGTATCACCTCAGGCTAAGCAGCAACCCCACGTTCCAGACTCCACAACTTGTTTCACCTGGTGTTAGGAACAGATGCCTCACTCTTAAGGTAACCCCTGTCATCCAACGGAGGCAATTCCATCCCAAGGCTTAAAATCAAACTGCTATATCCACCCCCATCCCCTCCAGAGCCTCACCGGTTTATTCCTTTCTGCTTCAAAATTGCATTCATCTTCCCAACATGAGGATAGGGCAGTTTGACCTTGTTTGGTCCTTTACGTGTCCCAGTATCTCACAAGATGTGGTCCCTAGACCATCTGCTTCTCATGGGCTGAAAACCTGTAAGAAATGAGTGGAATCCTGGAACAGATAAAGAAACATTAGTAGAAAATCTGGTGAGATCCAAATGAAGACTGGAGTTAATAGTAATATGATAATCTTGACTTCAGTTTAACAAAAGTGCTATGATAATATGTTAATATTAGGGCAAGATGTATACATTTTTGCAACTTCTGTGTAAACCTAAAGTAATTCTAAAAGTTTAAACAAGCAAACAAAACAAAAAGAACCACTTCCTGGACCCTAGACTAAACGAATCTCAGTTCCTGGAGTGAAGCCAGGAAATCTACATTTCTAATAGGAACCCCCAGTGATTCTTACACAGACACAAACTTGAAAACTAGTCTTTCAATTCTCTCCCATCCCATGCCTGAATGGCTGCTTCCTCCTCATTTTATTGATACTTACCTCAACCTGGTTTAATCCTTCAGATCCTCTCAACTCTAAAATATAAATACTATCATTATCGCCCTTTCATAGATGAGAAAGTACTAAGATGAGAGTACTAAAAGGTTAAACAATCTGTCGAGGATCAAGCAGCCCATGATTGATGGAGCTGGAATTTGAGTCCCTAGTCAGTCTAGCTCCCAAATCTATGCATAGAACAATTATACTGCCTCTCCTTCTGTTGGATGTGACCAACTAAAGAGCTGTGCAACTAAACCACTAACAATGCATTATGACCTATTTCTCTAGCCACCCAAGTCTAACAGGCCCCTTTCCTACTGGTGGGGAATAAGCAATGAGAAAGCATCAGGAAGATGTGTCAACTATGGAGACCTGTATGGGGAAGGCACAGTGGCTCTTCTACCAGGATCCAGCTCAACTGCTGTATTTTCTATTCTCTCAAATGCCCTAATGTGTACCAATCTAACAATGCTCATCTTACTTTGACACTACATTCTCTCAGGCTTGCTAAGCATCTGTCCATATTGTCAGGGAAGTGGCAACTTTAAATCAACTTACACTAGGTCCTCTGTATCCACAGGTTCTGATCAGTGGATTCAATCACCATGGGTTGGAAGTACTTGGGGAAAAAATTTAAGAAAGTTCCGAAAAACAAAACTTTAATTTGCTGCATACCACCAACCATTTGCATTATACTTAAAACGACTCCTTACTGAGGATTTGTATTAGATATTAGAAGTAATCTAGGCATGATTTAAAGTATATGGGAGGATGCAGGGGGAAGACGGAAGGACTGTGTGTAGGTCATATGGAAATATTGCACCATTTTACATAAAGGACTTGAGCATCTGTGGATTTTGGTATTTGCAGGAGGGAAAGTTCTTGGAACCAGTTCTCCACAAATATAGAGGGAGAATATATATCTCCTTATCTGGGCTCCTTGACTGGTGTTTAGACCTTAATGAAAGTGAAGGTGTTAGTTGCTCAGTCATGTCCAACTCTTTGTGACCCCATGGACTATAGCCCGCCAGGCTCCTCTGTCCATGGAATTCTCCAGGCAAGAATACTGGAGTAGGTTGCCATTTCCTTCTCCAGGGGATCTTCCAGACCCAGGGATTGAACCCAGGTCTCCAGCATTGCAGGCACATAATTAACTGTCTGAGCCACCTGGGAGGCCTTAATACCAAGTTGTAAATTGAATGATCAAGTTTGGGGAGTTCATGACTGGGAAGCACACACACAGAACAGCACCGCTTTCATCCAAATTGCTTCAGCAGTCTAGACAGAGCTGACGAAACAACACAATGTCAGGCAGTGCCTCTGTTCTTGTGTATTTCCCTTCTTCAAGTGAATCATAAAACAATCACAGGATTGGCAGGAGAAACCTAAGAAGTATATTCAAGTAAAACATGTTTTCATTAGTTCTGCTTCTGTGATTGGAGTTTGCTTAATTTCATTATCAATAAAAAGGTTGCCACTCATATCTGAGAAATCTGATAATTAAGTTAGAATCCACATAGCGCCTTCAGCCAGCCCATGCTATTCATGTCCAACTCTGTGAGATGCTGTGGACTGTAGCCCACCAGGCTCCTCTGTCCTTGGAATTTTTCAGGCAAGAATACTGGAGTGGTTTGCCATTTCCTACTCCAGGGAATCACTTAGAAAGCAGTGTCTCTCTTTGTAAAAGCATGAAGAGAAAAATACTTGTGTAGCATCTTTTTACTTACTTTACCATTGCTTTAATGCACTTTAAAATTTATCTATATTAATTGGGAACAAAGAAACAAAAACAGACATTTCTTGGTTTTTCATAAATAACTACTCTCCATATTTGATAAAAACCTCAAACCATTATTTTAGCTTCCCACAAATATAATACATACAGATTTTTTATCTGAAATAGTGTCAGCAAATTAAGTACCTTGAAACTAACATAACCACATACAACTGCTGTTCTACTGACTTCCAGGAACAAAACAAAAAACTTCTTATCAAGACGATCTGGATTTCCTTTTGTTAGTATTAAGAGATTCAATATTATAATCATATGCCAGTAATAATTTATAGATTTGAGTTGACTGTCTACAAATAAAATACCACTGGCATTGCTTTATGAGTTCTGGATTTGACATGACATCGACAATACCTCATGGGACAGGCAATACACATATGTGGAAATCAGAAAAAGTAGTGAATGCCCTGGGCTCAAAGTACTGACTCGGTATGTGCCTCATTTGGCTCAGTAATAAATTCACCTGCACCAAACCCGTATCAAAATCACTAAATCTCCCATATATATAAATTATTTATATACACCCACAACACATACATACTATACATACAGTTTTTAACAACATGAAGTAATATTGTCTTCAAATGATGTACCACAGACATTATCCTGGCTGAAATAAATCCTGTAGTTGTCATCAAGCTGCCAGAAGCTTTTCAGAGTTCTGAGTCGGGTTACTTAGTTCCTTTCATCCTGCCTACCCTTCACCCTGCTTTCATGTCTTGGTAGCTTTTTCTTTCAGAACCACCCTCCTCAACCCAGGCAGATTTCGTTCCCAGGATCACTTGATTGGACTCTGGAGGCAAGAAAGGGCACGCAGAGGGAGCAGGCAATTCTCTGCCACTGTACCTCACACTTGCCAAGATTTGTGATGTTCTCTGTCCTGTTGGCCCCATTTGGTGTTAGAAAGCAGTGATTCAAAGCTTTGTCCGTCCTACCCCCCTTGGTCTTTCTGTAGAGCACAAAAGTGAAAGAAGCTTCCTTAGCAGGGGTGGCAGTTCATTAAAATATACAACTATGTCTCCTAGCTCTGGGGTTCCCATTCTGTACTTGAGACGGCAGGTCACGGATGCTGTTACTAATGTTCGGTGTGGGATCCATGAGGTTTTCTCCTGGCAGCCGGTGTCAGGATTAGTGCAGCCCTAGCCCAGGAGGAAAGGGCCTAATGAATACCAACTTGGAAACAGGGCTGCTGGCACATTATTTAAGCCTGTACATGCGCACAGTGGCACACAACACACACATGGGCCCATTGTTGGAAGCGACGGCAAGAAAGTATGACATAGGTTTGCAAGGATAAACCAATAAGGCACCAAGAGAACTTTCTTCCAGTCAATTTAGGCAGCTTCAGAATGTGAGGTTAATAATACATAGTAAAAAGACTTCCTAAGGTTCTTGTCAGCTGATTCACTGATAGGTCGCATGTTAGTTCCTTCTAAATCTTCACCCTCCTATCTATGCTGAGAGACATTGCTTAAAACTGAACCACGAAAGGGACAGCCCAAAGCTGTGCATGAGACTAAACGGGGCCTTAAATCCTCACTAAAATCAGAGCTGGCTGTAAAGAAGCTGGTAAGCTACCTCACAACCTTTCATTTTATCATTGCTTTCATGAGTATGGATGGTCTGCCTAATGAAAATAAAAATCAGGAGAGAACTGAGTATGAGATGGAAACAGGGGGTGAGCATAAATAGATGGGTTTCTCTGCCTGGGTAGGGGGAGGGGTGGTTGATGCAAGAATTCAGGAAGCAGGTGGGCTTAATCTTTGAGGGAAGGGAGAGCAGGGGTGAGAGAGAGAGAGACTGAAAACAGGCAACGCTAAGAACTGGGATGAACCTAAAAAACCTCCAGTGCATTGCCTCTATTACTGCTGTTTGCCTTAGTATCCTTTCTCTTAACTGTCTTAAATTGTTTTTACAGTAAATTGGTTGTTCTTTTTAGGTTTGGTATGTTGCCGAAATAAAAAAATAATTGTTTTAAAAGTAAGAATTAAATCACTTCAACCACATCCTCTCACAACTTTTAGATAAATTCTGCATCATCTTTGCACTCTTCCACAAAAATAAAAGGAAAAGGAACAACCCAAATTAGACACAATGACTGAAGGCAGCAGAATAATCTCTGTACTTTCTGGGAAGAGGTCAAGGTGATCAGAAAAGGTCCTCATTTGAAAAACAGGAGAGGAACTGGCCCTCAGGCAGGGGATCTATTTCAAGGTTCTAAGCAGCTGCAAAAAAAGCAGATGAATTAGATGGGCAGAAAGTTCTGTAGCTCAGTGTACCATGTTTTGTCAAATATACTGAAATTTAATTTTGATTTAGATGAGTGTTTAAGAGCAGTGCATTTTTATAAACATGAACAGCCTTTGAAAGTTCATGAAAACTATTAACATCATGCTTCTTTCCATCAGCATAGTTATTAAATCCATTGTGGAAAATACACACTTGTTTACTTAATATCCATAAAGTAAAAGCTGACCTGGGCTTAAATCTTACTTTTCCAACTTTGGTATAAATGAAGTGCAAATCGTTATACTTGTCATTTTTCTAGAGAGGCCTTCCCAAATTTTAATTGCATTTGCCATTTTAGCTTCTTAAATTTAGTCCCCAGTATTTTACCGGAAAATGCACTGTCACTCCCTTCCCCAACTATAGCCTCACACTCTTCTTGAATGAATGGTTAAACAGATTAGAAAAGCAACAGCATTTTTAATAGTAAAGTGTGTGTGTGTAGTGTGTGTACGTGTGTATTCAACAATACGCAGGCTTTCATATATGAATGAGGGAATGGTTCAACAGATTAGAAAAGCAAACAGAATTCTCTAACAGTAAAGTGTGTGAGGGTGTGCTCACCAATATATAGGCTTTCTCAGAAGAGGAGGAAAAGAAAAATATATTGAGGTGGGGTGGGGAAAACGGCTTTCTTTTGCTACACTGATTCACGTTTCAAAAGCTTAAGCAAGTGTGTTATGGGTCTCATTTGTTGTCAGAGGCTGCAGAGAGCAGTGTCTCGCTGCTTTTGAAATATCTGGCTGTAATCTAGTCCAATGTCCAGGGACAGTCATTTTCCCTCATTGCTGCCAATATTTGTTCACAGGTAGCCAGCCTCCCTTTCAAGCACCTCATTCAAGGTTGGGTGTGGTTTCTAATCACAGCTCTCCAGGAGAGGAGGAATAAGAAAAGCAAAAGGACTGTTTAACATGATAAAGGAGGTGGGATGGGGGAGGAGCAGATAAGAGAAGTGTTGGAAATTTAGTTAATTACAGGAGGTATATCCAGTTTAGTACTTAAATGTAAAAAGGAGACCCCTTCAGCTCTATCACTAAGTACTTTCAGAAGAAGGAAGTGGGCTCATTTTTACCAAAATATAACACAAGTTTTTTTTTTGTTTTTTTTTTTTTAAGTAAGATCACTAGAGTCTATTAAGAACCACCCACTCCTCCAGCACAAAGCTGCCATCTTAACAGTCTGGAATTGAAGTTCAACCAATCGCCATCCCTTAGGTTAGCACTATTCCAAACATTTATTCTGGACACTTACAATGCTACCTCTAAGTCATTCAAGCAAAGCTTGCACCATTAAGAATGAGAATGATTACAAGGACTACAGAAAAGAAACTCAAGCTTGCTAAACAAAGCTAGGACACACACAGAAACTCTCAACACTTCCTAACCTTGTCACTTTCCGGAGGCGAAAACCCATTATGCTCCCCCTCCTCAGTATGACTTAGGGTGTCCCCAAAGTTAGGGAAAGGGCCAAGCAGCTCATCTTAAAGCATCTGGGACACTTTAAGCAGTGGAAGGAGAAGTAAGCTGGAGAAGCCCACGGGAAACTTCCTGCTCACAGCAACCTAAACTTTCACTGTTCACATTATTTTTAAAGACACAAGTATAGGAAATACATTTTCCAAATTGAGACCACACAGTTCACAGAACCCTGAACCAAGTGGGCCTTCATTATAATGCCAACCTCAGGATTGTAACCCCCCCAAAGCAAAGGTAAATTTTGTTGCCAAAATGCAACAAAGTTAAAAATTAAGAAAACGACATATAAATTAAAAACATGGTTCCCCTCAAAAAGGCAGGAAGATAGAGCAGACGTCAGCTGAGCCCCTCAGAGAAGTCCTGGGACAGGTGCCCCCTGGAAACAGCCCCTGCCCCTCCTCTCCAAGTTGCCCCAAGAGGGGGCGTCAGCACCATTAAGGTAAAACGGAAGTGACCTTGGCAAAGCTACCAAAGGAAAACAACCTAGCTCCCTCAACTCCCGCCCAGCTCCTGGTCCCTTGGCCGCCTCCTCCTACACGTGCGGCAGGGACACCTGCTTGTGGTAGGCGGCCGCGGCCGTGGCGCCGCCACTCTTGTGGCCCCGCCGCGGACGGCAGCAGCAGCGGCTGGTGAAGCGTCGCCACGACTCCACAGTCTTGCCGGACCAAATCCAGATGCCCGATGTGATGCCCACCACGAGGCACATAAAATACTTGAGCATGAGCACCCAGCACTCGGGCTTGGCGCACTGCTGGCCGGAGTCCGGGCCGGGCACGCGCACGTGAGCTCGGCCTCCCAGCTCTCGCGATAGTGCTGTTCGTACAGGCAGCAGGCCACCACGACGCTGGCCGGCACCGTGTAGAGCAGCGTGAAGATCCCGATGCAGATCATGAGCTTCTCCAGCTTGTCCGTCTTGCCGCCGCCCTGCTTGATGACGCTGCGGATGCGGAAGAGCGACACGAAGCCCGCCAGGAGGAAGAGCGTCCCCACCAGCAGGTAGAGCGCCAGCGGGCCCAGCACGAAGCCGCGCAGCAAGTTCAGGTTCTGGTTCCCCACGTAGCAGATGCCGGCCACCGGGTCCCCATCCACGGAGCTCAGGGCCAGCGCGGTGATGGACTTAATGCTGGGGATGAGCCACGCGGCCAGGTGGAAGTACTGCGCGTAGCCCGCGATGGCCTTGTTGCCCCACTTCATGCCGGCCGCCAAGAACCAGGTGAGTGACAGGATGACCCACCAGATGGAGCTGGCCATGCCGAAGAAGTAGACCAGCAGGAAGACGACAGTGCACAGCGCAGGCCCCGTTGTCTCGTAGTGAATGTGGCTGTGCTCGCGGCTGCAGGAGAGGCTGGCATGGCCCACCACCAGGCGCACCAGGAAGCCCAGCGACACGGAAAGGTAGCAGGCTGACAGGAAAATGATGGGGCCCTCCGGGTAGCGGAAGCGTTCCATGTCTATGAGGAAGGTGGTCGCTGTGGTGGAGGTGGAGATGAAGCACAGCACAGACCACAGGCCGACCCAGAAGGTGGCGAACGTGCGCTCCTCGGCGCTGAAGGACGGCTGGTAGCAGAGCGCCGCGCAGTTGGGTACCTGGCCCGTCCGCACCTTATTGTAAAGAGGGTGTGACTCCTTCAGAATGGGCACGAAGGGCTCGCTGCACATGAACACCGATGGCCCCCGGCGGCGCAGTCGCTCCCTGAGGCCGGCGACCCCGGCAGGCTTGACCGGGAAGGGCCTGGGGGGAGCCGTGGTGGCCTCGCTGCGGTTGTAATCCATGCACAGGACCTCGGCGTCGCGACCCAGCACTGGGAGGCGGTCGCAGCTCATGAGTTCTGGTCAGGCAAAGCCGTACTGGCGCATGAGTGGCGAGCAGCTGGCCTTGGCGGCTACCACATCGCTACCACATCGAGCGGCAGGGCGGCAGCGGCTTGTGGTAGTCTGGCAGGCAGATGGGCGTGTGCATGGAGCACAGGAAAAACGCAGGTCCGGAGAGCAGTAGATCTCCACCAGCGGCCAAAACTGGTGCACCTCCAGGCCCGCCTCGTCCTGCGTGTCGTGGTTGAACTGGTTGGGCATGTGCATCAGGTTGTAGCCGATGCCGTGGCACATGGGCACTGTGATCTCCTGGCACGCTGGGGCCTTGGAGGCGGTGGCCGCCCGGCCCACCAGCTGCGCCAGGAAGAGCAGCAGCAGCAGCAAAAGCGGCGCGGACGGGTCAGGCCGAGCCATAGCCCCCTCCCTCCCCGCGTCTCCCGCAGCCCGCTTGGGGCCAGCTCAGGCAGGAGGAAACCGGGATCGGAGCTTCCCTCTCCGCGGACTTGTGTGGCGCCGGGGCTGGCAACCTGTTGGTTTCTTTTTCAAGAAATCCGTCCAAAGACCAACTGTTTCGGGAGGACGCTACCTCCGCAGGGAGCGCTCAGCTCTTCGCTGGACAGGGCTGGAGAGGGACGGTTAGGCTCCGATTCTGGGGAAAGTACTCTTTAAAAAAAAAAAAAAGTGGGGAAGAAGAAAAATGGCAACCACTCCCAATTAGAGGGGCGTCAATGGTACAATCCCGCAAGCGGTCTCCAAATCTCTAAGTTAACCTCTCTCCCTTCCCTCCCCTTCACCTCCTGGAACACAACTACAGACTCCCCGTCCCTCACCCTTCCTCCCTTTTCCCTGGGCCTGCCGAGGTTATAGCGCTCAGCCCCCCAGGAAAAGGGCTGAGGGATAGGGAAAAGAATGAGGAGAAGGGGAAGGCGGGGGCTCTCACCTCCTAGAATCCGGAGAGAAGCAGATAGTCCGTAGCCAGCCTGGGTCCCCCGTCTCTGGGACACTCCCCGTTTCTCAGAGACGGACTGGCATCGGGCAAGTTTGGCGAGAGGCTGGGTATCCGAGGCAGCAGCACATGGCAGCAGGTGGGGGCGTCTCAGAGAGGGGGTCGCCCCCTGAACGAGGTCGCCGCAGACCGGTCACTCGCCCTCTCCTCCTCCGGGGTTCCCCGCCTGATCCGGGCGGGGGCAGGGCGGGGACAGGCCGTGTGTTCCACCAGGGTCTGAGAGCTGGACAGAGGGGCGAGTGCGCCTGGTGCACCTGGGCGAGAGGAAGGCGCTTGGCGGATCCCGCCACCTCACAGCACCGCGAGCAGCCAGCGCTGGCCCTGCCGGAACTGCACGGTGCGCGCCCGCCGCCGCGTCCAGCCCGCCTGCCGCTGGCCTCCTCCCCTGCAGGGGGCTCCGCGCTCCAAGCGGACTCCTGGGGGCGGTGGCGGTGCTCCCGGGACGCGCCGGGCTCGGCTCCTCCCCCGCACTCTAACACCCTTTCGCCCACCTCCGCCCGGTATTGAACTGCACGCGGCGGCGGCGGCGGCGGCCACAGCAGAGTCACGGTCGCGGGCGGACTGGCCTCTCCCGCCCCGCCCGGGTCACCTGCTTCTAATGCCCGCCGGGAGACTCCGCCCTGGCCCCGCCCCTTCGCGCTGGGGCTCGGTTGGTGGGCCGCCCCGCCACACTCTCCGTGCATCCCCGCCCACTGCCCCGCCAGTTCGGCCTCGCCCCAGGAGCCCTCGGGTCCAGCCCTGAGCGGGTAGCCGAGGAGCGCTGGCCAATCGCCGGCCGGGAAGCTATGGGGGGGCGGGGGGGGGCGGGGCGAATGCTAATCACGCCTTCTTGAGACCCTGAGCGGGAAACCCTAGAAGTCCCTCCAGAGTTCTCTGCTGATTCCCGCTTATGCGGGGCTCACTTTCCCGTAATGTTCTAGCTTATGAACGCTTGCTTCCAGGGCACCTACCAGATCTCTTCTCAGCAGTTAAGTATCCTTACAGTCCAGCGCTTGTTTAAAAGACTGCTCAAAGAATCACTCTTAACCGTGGCACCTGTCTCCACTCTGCAGCCACCCTCACACCCGGTGAGCTCAGATTTAGAGAGGAACAAACACTTACCAAGTCCTAACTGTGTCGGACAGCGCGTTCGTCATTCACATCTTAATACAGGATGTCTCAGATCTTTAAAATAATTCTATGAATCAGACACTCCTTACAGGTGAAGAAACAGTTTAGAAACTTGACCAAGGCAACCGAGCTAATGTTAATGCCCCCCAAGAAAACCACAACGTAGATAATCTTGTTCAGCACGGTATTCCGAGCGCCTGGCGCAGAGTAGGCGCTCAAATGGGAAACCCGGGATTCCAATCGAGAAACCCGGGATTCGAATCGAGATAGTTGGGCCGCGACATCCACAATTTCTACCACCTCTTTCCCCTCCCCCCCCCCCGCCTCATATTCTACTGGTTATCTCCCAGGCTTTAACCTTTACTTTTGCATTTCGTAACAAAATCTTACTGTTGCAACAAGAAAGTGATTTTCTTTCCGTCTTTGGAAGACTCCAAACATGCTAGTCCTTTATCAGTTTATCGGGTTAAAAATCCAGGCAGTTCCGAAGCTGCCTGCAGAGAAAAGCAACACTGGCTCCGGCGGTGTAATGCACGGGGCTGTACCCCCTACCCCTACCCCGCCAGCCCCGGTCGCTCCCGAGGCCTACACCGCTGGCCGCCAGGGATCCGGGGCACACGGAGCAGCGGGAGCCCACGGGAAGACCTGCTGGTAGCCCCAACCACTGGGACGCACTGTGGCGCTCTCCAGATGGGTTGTTATGCTGCAAGTTTTAAATGTCCTGAAAATGCCTCTTTTCTACGTGTTCTAATTAGGCTGGAAGACTGAGGTGTTTGGCATTCTTGAAATTCATTCACACGCTTACAAAGAGGGTTTGAATTGTTTCCCTTTCCCCAGCCCCTTCCTTCTACTGGGAAGAAGGTTGAAAAAAGGGCAGGAGGGCCTGAGTTCTCAAAATACTTAGGACTGGACTAAAGGACCGAGACACACCGCGGCTATTGTCATTCTTGTGTCCTGTATCCCACTTACATAGACTGGGAAACTAAATTGCAGAACAGTCCTCTCCTCCCTGCTTATCAACAAGACTTGTAATGAAGAATATGTGTGTTAATTCCAGCCTCAAAGTTAAATATCAATCGCTTCACAAACATCAAAACTATTAATAAATATGTTTAAAATGTATACTACTTATATTCATTCCCTGTGATTGTACCTGTGCTTATATATTTTGTTTGTTTGTTTGTTTTGGGGAACTACTTGGCAGTCAGTGTCGGCAAACATCCCAGGGGTGAAAGCAGTGGGAGTTTTCAGCTATGGAATAGCAATCCAAAAGAGAGGGAAACCCTCAGTGGAAAGTATGCACAGATTGTGAACATGCCAAGAGAGGCTGCCTCGTTCTGTGGCCTTTATGCAAAGTGTGTATTATTGGGGATGGACAAGTGTTGGCTAATGATAAAAATTATTTGAAGTTGGAGAATGTTAATCACTCATGCTGGAATTTAGCCAGAATACATGTGTTATTTCACTTGGTTCTGACTCAAAGGATGTTATCTCCTGGTCTGTAAGCTTTTCCCTTTTCAGTCAACAGGGTGTTATTTTTGCTTGGAGATCTCTAATAAGAGTATTATAATAGTAATAACAGTGGGAAAATTTGGCCAAAAGAAAGTTATTTTGCATTGTATAGCTTTTCATGTCATTTGAATTTTTGCTTTTTCACCTATATTACCTCACTTTAAAGGCAGTTTAAAATATGCTGTTTAACATGAGTTATGTGCTACATAATTCATTTCAGTTAGCTCATTTAATCCTCACAACAATCTGATAGAATTGGCACCATAATGACTTGCTTGAAATTACATATTTAGTCCATGGAAAGGGCAGAAATCTTGATTTTTCTCCTGAGTAATAGTTACTGTTTAACAAAACTGGAAAACACATCTTTATTTTTAAAGATGCAATTTTTAAGCAACTAGAACATTGCTATGCCTTTTCACCTATTAATTCACTTATCTGTCTTCCATCTAACCATCCATTCATCTATCCATCCATCCAAAAGCATCAAATTTCTGAGTTGAAGACACTACTGCTATATTAAGCATGTTACTCCAAAGTGAAATTTATGAGATTCAACTTAAATTATTGTCCCAGGTGTACTTATTAATT
The DNA here is from genome assembly GCF_963930625.1 of Muntiacus reevesi. Taxonomy (NCBI): domain Eukaryota; kingdom Metazoa; phylum Chordata; class Mammalia; order Artiodactyla; family Cervidae; genus Muntiacus; species Muntiacus reevesi. The sequence continues at coordinate 185,714 of NW_027078017.1, forward strand.
GATGAAAATACGGAGGGTCATGCTAAACATTCCATCTAGTAAGCTAAACATTCCATCTAGTAACACTCCAAAAGTTTTGAAGTTATCAGTGCTGGATTTTGTATTCAGGGAATAGTTACTGCATTTCTAATCTTAAGACTTTTGTTGATTATAACTGTGTAATTATTCTGGGGAGACACTTGAGAGTTTAGTGCTATAGGGATGACTGGACGATTAGCCTCTGCTACTCTTCAATATCTTGATAACCCAGTGTGGAACAGTATGCTGCCCATAGATGCCTTCCATAAATATTTGTGAAATAAATGGATGAGTGAATGGCAACTGAGAGTAACTTTTTTAACTTTAGCAAGTGGTATTGAATTCGTGAATAAAGCTTATATTATGCGCTGTCTCTGAGGTTGACCAAGCGCTGTGAATGCAACAAGCTTCCAGACCGTGGCTCTCCCTCTACTAGCTGTGCCACCTTGGACAAGTCGCCTAACAGTACCAGATCCTCTTTCTTCATCTGTAAAGTGGAGTCACAGATAGTTATTTACCTTGTAGAGCTGTAGAGAGGAGTAAATGCATTTACGTAGTAAAGGGTTAGAACCATGCCTTGCACCTTGTAACGAACGCTATGTAATTCTATTATTAGTTTCTACTGGCTTTATTGTATTTTTCTGTTTCTCCACTCTTCTTTGGGCTTCCCAGGTGGTGCTAGTGGTAAAGAACCCACCTGCCAATGCAGGAGACATAAGAGACGTGGGTTCGATCCCTGGGTCTGGAAGATCCCCTGGAGGAGGGCATGGCAACCCACTCCAGTATTCTTGCCTAGAGAATCCCATGGACAGAGGAGCCTAGCAGGCTCACAGAGCCACAAAGAGTCAGACATGACTGAAGTGAATTAGCACAGTACTCTTCTTTATTTTCTTTTTTGTGTCACTTTAAAAATGGGAAAAAAAGTTGCAGTTTTTAGATGTATAGGCATACCTCAGAGATTTTATGGGTTTGATTCCAGACTACTGCAATAAAACAAATATCACAATAAACTGAATCACACAAATTCTTTGCTTTTCCAATAGTGTCTAAACTGATGTTTATACTATTCTCCAGTCTCTTAAGTGTGCAATAGCATTATGTCTAAAAAATGCACATACCTTAATTAAAAAATATTTTCTCTCTAAATAATACTAGTAATCATCTGACAACTCAGGGTTTTCACAAACCTTCAGTTTGTAAGAAAAGCAATATCTGCGAAGCACAGTAAAATGAGGTAGGCTTGTACTTTATGTCCAAGCACACTTCCAGCTGTCACCAACTGTCTCTAGTATTTAGATATTAGCTAGATTTTATGCCAAAGCAGGGATCATTTCACTTGCTCTGGATCAAAGTACAAAGTACATTCACCTGACATCAGCAATCAGCCCAAAAGTGTGCAAGCTTGCACAGAGCTGGCACAGAACAAATACCTATAAGCCAACTGGGTATTTCCAGACTAGTTTTTTTCATGTCCTAGAGCATTTTTAATCACTCCTCTTCTCATGAGACACCTCTAAAGGAGAAACCATGACACTAACCAAAGGATTAACATGAGTCATTTATCCAAGTTCATAATAAGAATGCCTTGTTCACATTGTAAGTGGAATCATGTAACTATAATCTTTAGTCCTCTTCCCTCTGCCACTGTAGTGGAGATTATAGAAAAGTAAGAGCTGCTTTCCTCTTTCCCAGAGGCAATAGACGTACTAATCTTTTCCCCACTGAGCAGTGGCTCTCAGGTGCATTACAAGCACGTAGGGAGCCTTAAGAAATACTGATGCTTGGGCCCTATTGAATCAGAGTCTCTGGCTGAGGGACCCACACGTTGTTTCTTGCTTTTGTTTTGTTTATTTTTGTTGTGTTCTAACTCTCAAGTGATCCTGAACTTCAGGTAGGGTTGAGAACCACTGACACAAATGGTTTTTGTTTTTTCTCAGCACAGCCCCAGTCTTGTGCCTAAATGGATCTTCTGCAAAAAAGGGTTAATCACAACAGAATACAAAATGGAACATCTCGGGAGAGGATATAGAAAAGCGTATTCTAGTCTGATTGTGTGTGTGTCTGTTTGGGCTGAAGGAAAATATATGTATGCAAAGTAAAAAAATATGTAACAGAATTTTATAGTGATGGCACAGTCAAGAACAGTGGTGACCATAATAAAAGCCACTGATGGATGGGTACTGGACATTTCCAATGTTTCACACACTTTGCTAAGCACTTTACATATATAATCTCTTCTACTCCAAGAATCCTGTGAGGTTGATATTATCAACCTCATTTTATAGATGAAGAATCTGAGGTCCAGACAGGTTAATAACTTGCTACATAGGGACACATACCTTCCAACTTGGGTTTTGCTCACTCCAAAGCCTATGCCGCTAATTGCAGGCCTTGTTGTAGGCCCAGCAGTAGAAGGTCCTGAGAACCACCAGATCATAGTTCTTGAGATAAGCAGCTTCCCTTGCTCCTTATCATCCCTTTCCTGGGCACCAGGTTGGATCTTCAATTCTGGTGTGACTTCTTGTGTAGTGGGCTAAAGTATGGAATTGCTGAGGGCTCTGGATTCCTCTAGAATTGCAGTTGTAGTCTAGAATGAACTTGTCCTTTGGACTTTGCAGAACAGGCATGAGATGGGCATAATCTAAACCTTTGTCTAGATTTCAGGACCTTCCTAGTATCTTGGCAGAGGAAGTTTCAGTTCAGTAAATATTGACACTGCACGTGCTGTGAGCCAAGCACTGGTGTTGGGGTACAAAGGTGAAGAGGCATGGCTCAGCAGGAAGAGCATGGAAGGAGGACAGAGGGGGCATCTGGCCCAATCTGGTGTCTAGCAGGCTAAACGTGAATTAGGTGATCTATGAGTCAGGGTTTAGCACAGGAAACAGAAAGCACTCTAGGTATTTCAAATAGAGAAAGATTTAATACTGAGAATCAAGCAGAGGCTTACAAAATTGATGGGCTGGGGGCCAGAAGTCAGGGGGCTACTCCTGGGCTATTGAGTTCAAGGGCCCACCACAGTAGCTGTGTTCCAGAAGTCGGGATGGTGCTTCTGCAGCAACAGCTCTTCACACCCATGAACCTGGTGACTAGACCCCAAAACAGGACATGGAGTCCAACAGCATTAAATGCCTCTTAGGATTATTGCTGAAACCTTGCTTGCCAGCAGCACCAGCAGCAGAATGATACCTTCTTCTTGCATCTGTCTCCAAATCTCCCACAAGTGTACCTCATTGACTGAACTTACTTCAGAGCCAGATCCTAGCTGCAAGGGAGTCTGCAAGAAGTAGTTTCGCAATTCCCAATCTCTTTAAGTAAATTGCTAGAAGGATAGAATGGAGGCTACCCACTCCAGTGTTCTTGTCTGGAGAACCCCAGGGATGGGGGAGCCTGGTGGGCTGACATTTATGGAGTCGCACAGAGTCAGACACGACTGAAGGGACTTAGCAGCAGAATGGAGGCTAGAAAGGCAATCCCCAGTATCTACTACAGGTGAGGCAACTGGAAGGACTTCCTAGACAGAAAAATTGGTACAAATAAAAGGCACAAGGCCATGAAAGTGTATGATATAAGTGGTGAGCAGCTGGGCATGGCTAGGCCATCAGAAGCATCTGAATCAAGGTTTTTACCTGAAAGTGCACTCATGTATAATCAACGTATTTTTGACTAATTCCACTTATATATACACTCTACACATAACACTCTTTCCTTTTGATACAGCACTTGATTTATTCAACTAGTTACTTATACGGAAGGAGAAAGGAAAGGAGCAAAAAGCATGAAAAAGAATAAATAGAAACGTTAGATAATATCTGTCTACAAAGAAAACAAAACCTTAACCTTCTCCAAGGCGAAAGTTTTGGGAACTTCCATGTACGGTTGATTATATGCTAAAGAGTCACCTCTCTTTTCTTCTTCTAACTAAACCCCAATGGTTTGTTTCGTTCTTTTGGGGTGTCCACCCTTTACTGAACAGCCCTGTGTTTTAGGATAAGCAGGAACTTCCAGCACACCCCTAGGAGTAACGTGTGACTAGTCCATTTGCTCATGTTGCTCCCCTTTTTCTTATCAGTATTTGGGTGACATGTGTGCATGGGACACAATTGTGGCCAATAAAGCATGCCATGGGGGCCAGTGTGAGGTAATCTGTCAGGGGATTAAGGGAAAGATTTATTCCAAAGAAGAAACAGTCTTCTCCCCTGCTGGGTATTGTTTTGTCTGCCTGTGATGTCTACCACTGTAGGTGCCAGCTTGCAGCCGTGAAAGTACCAAGCTGACCCCATGAGGAAGGATGGCATTGAGGCTGCCTGGACCGCAGGCCTCCAGACTTCTTGTTATGTGACACAATACACTACTTATTTCTTAATCCATCTGAGTTCCTCTTTCCCTTCTCTTTCAACCAAGAACATTGTAACTACTATATGAAATCTGTATATTTAGGATGAGGATCTGCCCACTTAAACTGGGCTAATGGAAGACTCTGGAGGAGATTTAAAGACAAAAATTTATTCCTCTCCTTTTACCAGAAAAATTGTATCTATCCTTCAAAAGCATTCAAGACCCACTTAAATGCCATTTCCATCAAGCTGAGTTCTTTGTTGTTGCCTTTACTTCCTCAGTCCTTCTACTGCTTCTCTATTACAGCACTTACTCTTTCAACAAATATTTATTGAGCACCTATTTGTTGCTTGGTAATGTTTTAGGTACAGGGGTTATGGTAGGGAACTAAATGCATGGAGATTCCAATCTAGTGGAAGACAGAAAATGAATGAAAAAATTTAAATGTGATGACTCTTATAAAAGGGACCAAAAAAGAAAAAAAAAAAAAGGAGTCTTATAAAAGAGGGGAAATAACTACCTTGATATTTATTTTATTGTGCTGTGATTATCTCTTTATACGTCAGTTTTTCCCACTAGATTTTGTGTTCTTGCAACCTCATATCACCCAATCATTCCTTGGGAGACTGCATTTTCTAAAGATGACTGCAAAAACGTCTCCCATCCTACATATTTTTCTGCAGTTCCCCATAAGGGAGGGATGTAAAAGGTCCTAAGTCTCCTCCTTTTGAATCTCAATGGACTTGTGATGGCTTTGACTTACAGACTATGTTGGAAGTAATGCAATGGGGTTTTCACAGATAGGTAATAAAAGGCCATGTAGCTTCTACCTGGTTCCCTAGGGGCACCTGGTTTTTGGAAGTGCCTTTGATTGGGACACCCACTTGACACCTGCATAAGATGTGGCTCCAGTTGACAGTCCCAGTCGAGTGAGCTTTCAAGTCATTCCAGGTTAGGTGTCTGATATATGAGTAAAGAAGCTTCCAGATGATTCCAGCCTCCAGCCTCAAGTCACCCCCAGCTGTTCAAATCTTCCCAACTGAGGCCACAGATATCATCCATCCCTACTGTGCCCTCTGCAAATTCCTGACCCACAGTATCCAGGCACATAATAAAATGCCTGTTGTTTTACACCACTATTTTGGAGTGGTGTTACTTGGCAGCGATGCCTGGAATCCCCCCAATTCTGCCCTTGTGTGAAATCTTACTTGAGTAGATAACTTTTTTCTTTTCACCTAACCCAGTTGGTGATCAGCTTCTGCACTGAAGCTTGAGAACTTTCATCCATCTTACTTTCATCCTATTGTGTGTGGCTGTTGATGATATGCATGTGAAATGCCTAATCTTTTAAAACACAAATCTTCACCACTGATCTTAATATCCTGCTGCAGTGAGTTCCCCAGGTCACTTGTGTATAGTGGGAAAAACGTACCTCCTTTTATCCATTTTAAACATACTTCTTTTTCATCTCATCTTGTCCTCTTGTTCTTCCCCAAGTACAACGATTTCCATTTTGTGGGTGCCTAGACACAGAGAACTGAGTTGAGGTTAATTCTTTCTCTGGTCAACCAGAAGGTCTTGGGTGTGCCGTGATGGAGAGCAGTGGATTTTAGCTAGTGACTGCTCTCCATCACGGCACACCCAAGGCCTTCTGGTTGACCAGAGAAAGAATTAACCTCAACTCAGTTCTCTGTGTCTAGGCACCCACAAAATGGAAATCGTTGTAAATTTTTAAAAAGTTCTTGCATATAATGCTGATGATAAGGAAGGAGACATGAGTAATCATACATGAGGTGTCTTATTAAGGAAAGTGTGGGAGGATTCTTCTTTAGAATATTTTCAAAAAGTTCTTCTAAACACTAGCTATATATTATTTAATTACTTTCACTGCTGTTATTCTCCTACTTGTTACCTGAAGTTTTGTCTAAATCTTTATCCTCCATGAATTACAAAGACCTCAGGGGTTTTGTTGTTTTGTTTTTAACATTGCAAAGAGGTTTCTGATGAGTAGGACCTTGTCATGCTACTTGTTGCTACTGATAGAGTTTGTTAATCCAACAATGAAAGCAATCTGTTCTCCCAATGCATGGTACATCTTCAATAGTGGAAATTCTCTAATAAATTTTAAAATCAGAGATGAGAAGGCTTTCCCCCACCTGGGGTTGGAAAGTGAAAATTCAATAAGACAAAACAGAAGGCAGAGGGATTCCCCTGGTGGTCCAGTGGTTAAGATGTCATGCTCCCAATGTGGGGGCATGGGTTCAATCATTGGTTGGGGAAGTAAGACCCTGCATGCTGTATGTGTGGCCAAAAAACAAACAACAACAACAAAACCAACCGGATGCAGAGTTTAAGGAGTGGGTTTGAGTCCATGAAGTTCTAAGAATCACAGCTGTTGAAGAAATGTTAAGGAGACCAGAAAATAAGCAAAATGAGTCTAGGCTGAGTGAGACTGAATGCTTTCAGTAAAACCACATGGTAACAGCTTTTTCCTTCTACACAGAGAAAAAGGGGCTTCGCTGGTGGCTCAGACTGTAAAGAATCTACCTGCAACGCAGGAGACTCAGGTTCAGTCCCTGGGTTGGGATCATCCTCTGGAGGAGGGCATGGCAACCCAATCCAGTATTCTTGCCTGGAGAATTCCATGGACAGAGGAACCTAGTAGTTTACAGTCCATGGGGTCACAAAGAGTTGGACATGACTGAACAATGAAGACTTTCACTTTCATGGAGCAAAAGGATTGGGGAGAGATTTCAGATTTCTTGAGATTCACTTGAATGGTTCCTGCTGCATTGCTCACTGGGACAATATTCTTTTTCTTCCCCAAGGTGGCCATGCAGAGGCAGTTCACCCCATCCATTCATTCTCATTCCTTAGCATGGAGTTGTCCCCATGCAGATATCCAGTCACATCCTACCCTCACCTTCTCCCACAGAGTTCAAAAGTCTGTTCTGTACTTCTGTGTCTCTTTTCTCTGTCAGTTTTATCTTGCTGCTCTCCCTGGGTGTCTGAAGGAAGGCTCCCTGCGGCCCCTGGACTTGAAGTGGCCTGTCCAGGCTACCCTGGTTAGCAGTGGCCAGGACTGCAATCCAAAGAACCTGAGTTTACTTTCCAAGCTCTGCTGATTTTTTTTTTTTTTTTTTTTTTTTTGAAACGAAAATCTAAGTCCACGTCTAAGTCCATTGCTCCCTGGGGGCTGTCATCAGAGGGGCCTCAGCCTTTGTGCAGGAGTTGCAGTGGGCGTTAGCATCAGGCCCTTGCCTTCTCTCCTGCTCCTGCCTTTCTTATAGGTGCCAAACCATCTCCCTCCCAAGGCCAAGCCTTCAGGAGGGAGGAGGGGAAAGCGAGGGTAAGTCATTTTGACAAAATAAGAGCTAAGAGATCCAGGAGAAATTACTGTGACCAGAGCCACAGCCTGGGCCACGTGTGGGAACCTGTAAAATCCTAAGGCTCACATCCACCTCTCTTCTTCCCACCCCACTGCCCCAAGTTCTATTTACTTTGTGTAATTTTCTGCCCTGATGATGTTTAAGATCTTGCCAGAGGCAGGAACACAGAGGGGAACTATTCCTGCCTGTAAACAAAGGGAAAATTTTCAGGGAAGGGACTTAGAATTTTGAGACTTGTATTGGAATGAGCAGCAGGAAAATCTAGAGCTCAGCAAAGAATGATCCCAGTGCTTGGTCACTCAGGGGGACAACCAACCTGAATGACCTTAAAAATGTTGTTTCAGCTTCTTTTCTTCCCAACTTGAAGTCACAAAAAGGATAGTTTGTTCATTTATTCAGTAGTCCAAGGAGGGACTTTCCTGGCAGTCCAGTGGTTAAAATTCCACACTTCCAGTCCAGGGGGTGTGGGTTTGATCCCTGGTCAGGGAACTAAGATCCTGCATGTTGTGTGTGTGCCTGCTCAGTCACTCAGTTGTGTCCAATTCTTTGTGACCCTATGGACTTTAGCCCACCGGGCACCATTGTCCATGGAATTTTCCAGGCAAGAATACTGGAGTGGGTTGCCATTTCCTTCTACAGGGGATCTTCTTAATCCAGGAATCGAACCTGTGTCTCCAGCGTCTCCTGCATTGGCAGGCAGGTTCTTTATGGCTGATGCCCCTGGGAAGCCCCCGTGCTGTGGTCGGACCAAGAAAACAAAACAGAACAAAAAGCCACAACTCAAAGGACCCTCACTATTTCCAGGGAACTTGTGGAGATACGAAGTGCAAACACAGCTCTCCAGACATCTAGGAGATCTAAGTGCAGCAGGGAAAACCAAACCCAGGAGTAACCACAGGGCCTGGTAGATAGTGATCAATGACCCCCTGGGATCCTCTCATTGCCTGCCCCCGGTCCAGGGCTAAAGGCTCACCGGCACTGCTCCCCTGGACAAGCACTAAAGGGCATTCCCCATACCTTCCTCGATCGTCCACATAGCACACCACTCCCATCAGCACCAAGCTCATCCCACCAGAGAATTTAGATATTGGTCTGTGAAATCTGTGTTTGGATACCCTGCTCTGCTGGGTTGTGGAGGAAGGAAAAAGAGTTTCAGAAGACAGGAAATTGGTCCTGGTAAACTGTGAGCCGGAGACTGCGCAGAGCTAGACTCATCCTTCCTTCTTTCTCCCCTAGCCACATACAGAAAGTCGTGATGAACAATACCTATTCCTCATGGATGCTCACCAGTGGGGATGCTGACCATGTTTTCCCACCTCAAAGGGCAAGAGGTCTGATAATGACCCCATCCTTGCTGCATTCTTGGTGTGTCTACCTGAAAAGGTCTGCTCCTACCTTCCATCTCTAGCATTTTTGCTCCTCTTTTCCAGATGAGAAACCCAGGACCGTGAGTAATTGCTTTTGTTTTTTAAGCTCGACTGCAGCATGTGGAATCTTTGTTCCCAGACCAAGGATCAAAACTGCACCCCCTAGAGTGGAAGCTCAGAGTCTTAATGACTGGGCCACCAGGGAAGTCCCCCTGAGTTACTGATTTCCCCAAAGACGAAGAGCCAGTTTGGGGCTGAAATCAGAGGCCTCCCAAGTCACCCTCTATGCTATCTTCTGCCTTACAATGCCACATCCTCCTCATTCCAGATTTACTTTTTTCTCCCCAACTCTCTTTGCCTCCATTTCATCCTGACAGTGGCTCGTGAGGCCCTGAGTAGGAATGCATAAAACAGTCAACTTGAATCCAGCAATCCCACTCCTAGACATTTGCCTAAGAGAGAGAAAACATATGCCTTCAAAACGGCTTGGACATAAATTTTTTTTTTGCATCTTTATTCAAAATAATAAAAAACTAAATACAACACAGGTATCCATTGCCAGATGGCTACATAAACTGTGGTTTATGTCACGGAATATTACTCACCAATACAATGTGGTTTAGTCGCTAAGTTGTGTCCAACCCCTTGTGACCCCATGGATTATAACTCGCCAGGCTTTTCTGTTCATGGTGTTTTCTAGGCAAGGAGGAATCAACTACTGATAAATTTGACCACAAATGTATCAGTATGAATAATGAATCTCAGACATTATGATGAGTGGAAGAACTCAGATACAAGAGTTCATTCTGTCTGGTTCTGTTTATATGAAGTTCTAGGTCAGGTAAAACTAGAAATCAGAGTAGTGTTTGCTTGCAGAGAATGGAAGAATAGGGGGCTAGAAGGGGTAGAGAAGAAAAGGATTAACTGGGATGGGGCATGAGGGAACTTTTGGGGGTGTTAAAAGTGTTCAATATCTCGATGCAGCTGTGGATTCCATGGGTATATGCATTTGTTAGAACAGTCTGTGTATCTGTACACTTTTACGTTGTAAGTTATATCTAAATTTAAAAAGTAGAAAACGTAGTTCATGATTGTCACAAGACTTTATCCTGAAGTAATGAAGTAAGAAAAAGCTATTCTTATATCCGAATTTTGCACCTCTGAGCTAACCACTGTTTGCTGTTTCAGGCAGTAACCTTCCATGGACTCTTTCTAGGCATACACTTCCACATAAATGGGCTCACCCTATTCACAGGGCTGTACCCTGCGTCATGGCAATGTTTAGAACCAAAGGAAGGCATTTTGTGCCTTGAACACCAAGACAGAGATGGACATTTCTGAGTGTCAGCAAATTCCTATTTTCATGTTAAATATTCTTTCCACGTGAAAGTGCTTAGAAAGATTTTGTGGGCACCACTAAGGGGAAAAAGAACACTCTGATGATATGTTTTCTAATCAGTTTTTCTCTTAAGAGTGGTACACCTTTCCATTCCACCTCATCCCAGCCTCTGTCTTCTTGATAGCTAAGATCATGCTGTTTGATCCCTATGGCTTTTTTTTTCTTCCCATGTCAGCTGTGCAAAAAACATTGTCACTTTTTGTGGGTTCGAGACCTCCTGAGGTGCATAGAGAAAGTGCTGCTCTCCTAGAGGCTAGATCAGTGGTTCCCCAGGAATAAGGACACTTTCTTAAAGTCAAAACACCCCAAAGACCTTCCCTATAATACCTTGAATATCTTTTGAATGAAACAGTACATGGAAATTAAAAGCTACTTTAAATTAAATGTATCTCTAAAGAGATTAGTGTTTTATTAATTATGACAGAATCTACAAGCATTAAATAATTATTAGCAGCTACTATTTTTCTTTTTGACCACATCTCATGGCAGGTGGGATCCCCACTAAGAACTGAACCCATGCCGCTTGCACTGGAAGCGTGGTCTTAACCACTGGACCACCAGGGAAGTCCCTAGCAGCCACTATTTATTGTGTACTTGTTATGTGCCAGGTGTTTTCCTAAGTGCTGTGTACACATTGTCTTCTGTTCATCCCACAGTCTCACAGAGTGGAAACCATTGTATAGATGAGGAAATGGAGGCTCAGAGAGGTTCAGTAACTTGTCCAAGGTCACACTCACAGATGGGAAGTGGTGGCCTAGCAACTGGAAGATTTAGTGCCACTCCATCCTGCATCTTTTATTTACTTATTCTGTGGAAAATGATTGGTGTGCCTATGAAATCTCCTGCCCCCGACTTAAACTCTGGGCCTCCTGAGAATCTCAGACCTCCAGGAGGGGGCCACAGGCTGTTTGGGGAACTACTGTGGATGTTGGGCACTCAGCTTGGAATTGAGCTTCAATTCGTTAACTAGAAATGGGCCCTCCTAACTCCAGCCTCTTTCTTTTAGCTTCTCTCAACCCTTGAGGCTCTGGTGCTTTTGTTGACTCTTCTCATCAGCTTGGCCCAGTGTCCCCAGAGGCTGGAGGGGTTAGCAGTTGAGAACCTGTTTGCAGACCATTAGAAGCAAGAATCACCTTGATGGTAACCTGATCTATCTCAAAAGAAGGGTCTTGACTTTATCAAACAGTTTGAGTGGCCTCTGTGTAAAGTGGAGGGTGGAGCAAGCCTGAATCAGCTTGCTGAAAGTGCATTTCTTTCGGGCAGTTGGAATTTGTGTGGTGACCAAGACAGGCCCAAGGGCCAATTCCTGGAGTCTCGGTGGCTGAGAATTCTGAAAACTGTATCTAGTGATCACAAGCCCCAACATCACTGCTTTCCCTGCCAGCCAGGGCGAGTAATTCTCTATTTGATGTCCACCAGACCAGGTGCATGCTCCGAATCTGTATTGTTTGCTCAAATGGACCATCTCCTTCCATCCTCACCGCTAAGCCTCATTGCTATTATGTCTGCCATTTCACAGGTAAGAGAGACAAGACTTAGAGACGGCTGTGTGCAGGAACCAGCACTGACCGGTAAACTTTAAGGAGTTTGGCAAGCTAGCAGTTACACACAACTGTTAAATATATGGGGCTGCCCTGGTGCCTCAGTGGTGAAGAATCCTGCTGCTAATGCAGGAGACACACGTTTGATCCCTGGGCCAGGAAGATCCCACATGCTGTGGAGCAATGAAGCCCGTGGGCCACAACTGTTGAACCTGTGCTCTAGACCCTGGGGGCCATAGCTACTGTGTCCATGGGCCACAACCACTGAAGCCTGCGTGCCCTAGAGCCTGTGCTCCGCAACGACAGAAGCCACCACAGTGAGAAGCCCATGTACTGCAATTAGGGAGTAGCTAGAGAAAAACTCATGCAGCAATGAAGACCCAGCGTAGCCAAAATATTAAACAATTAAATACATAAACTATAATTAAATTATATTATAAACAAAGGTAATAGCTATTCAAATTTATCACTTCCTAATTTTTTTATTACTTTTCACTATCATCTGTGCTCTGGAGGTGGTATACATCTGTTGTACCCATACGAAGGAAATATTGTGTAATAATGTGTAACTTCACAGTCTCATCCCAGCTTTCCATTTTGCAACATCACGTTGGTGGCTTGCATCTACCATGGTGGAGGCAGTTATACCATAAAAATTGGCCAGTGTACAAATTAGGGCTTGAACTCTGCCCATGCCCCTACCCCCTGCCCCGTGCCCAGACTGGTTGTTAAACATTTACCAGTACCCCTGTGCTGACAGAGGTTTGACTAACTTGGTCAAGGTCACAAGGCTTGTGGTGGAGCCAAGATTCCAGAGACAGTTTACCGCTATGTTCTTCTACCTCTTAAAAAATAAAAGAGGTCCCTTAACAAGTTAATTGCAAGGAATAAAAGAGTTCAAGGAATGTTAACGGTTAAAGATTAAAAGAGACTTAAAGACTTATCACATGACCATGAGACACACATCTTACTTGGATTCTGATTAAAGTAAGCAAACTAAAAAATAATTTATGACATTTATGGGGTATTTGGAGATTTGAGTTCTTACTAGATATCTAATGACATTAATGAGTTTTCATTACTTTTTTTTTTTTTGAGTTTTCATTACTTTTTAGGTATGAGAATACCATTATCTTTTAGAGCGCTGAATATTTCTGATGAAATGATACATTGTCTGAGATTGGCTTCAATAATAATAATACTGGAGGAAAAAGTGACAGGGTATAGAGATAAATGGTTCTCAAGATGTGCTTGCCTGAACAGTAGCATCAACAACACCTGGGAACTTGGAAAATCCTAACTCTGAGGTCCTACCCCAGGCTACTGGATTAGAAATCCTGAGAGGAGAGCCCAGCAATCTGTGGTTTAACAAGCTCCTCAGGTGACTCTGATGCCCACTCATGTTTGAGAACCACTGGCTTAGATGAAACAAGACCCTCCATGAGTGCATAGCTGTTGAGGCTGAAGTGGAGGGATGGGGTGGGGTTACATGTATGCCTGAAATGTTCTATAATAACAAGGTTTAGAACTAGTCAAGTATATTGGATGAAGGAGGGTCGGTCACAGCCGGGTGGCTGCTGATGAAGAAGGAGAGAAATGGGTTCTCCTGGAAGAATCCAGGCCTCGTAGCTGCACAAGTCTCTCTTGTCTTTTGGATTAAAACTCCAGGTTAGCAGCTGCCTAAGCTACCAACTTTAATGGGCCCTCTTTCTCCTCCCCACCAACCCCCGACCCCAACTCCTTGTGTTTCTCTAATCAAACTGCCCCTTCATTTGAAGCCCTATGTTAATAGGGGTTGACTCTGGAACCTCAAGGCTCCTGCTGAAGCAGCTACGTTAATTTTCAACTTTCACCTAGAGCTGTGTGACTGCAAAATAGCCACCCACTAGACCTGCTTTATCAGCTACAGCAGCGACACAATTAATTAACTTTATGCAGCCTCTCGCCACACAAGCTGCTTAACTCCGAGCCCACTGTAGTTCTGGTTTACTTAGCAGATAGGGTCTAAGAGCCTGGAACTGTTTACCTCCCTCTGGAGGGGCTGTCCTGGGCAGATGAATTCATTAGTTGGTGTTTGCCGAGCGGCAGGAAACCGAAAAAAAAAAAAGCATTAGGTGAGTTTTTATTTTTACTTATTTTTTTTTTTTTTGTTTAAAAGATACTGAAAAGGGGAACTTTTGCCTTGGCCTGAATTCACATCCCAGCTATTTGGCTGCATCCTGTGGTCCTCAGTTTCCCTGCAACTAGGGAGTAGCTAGAGAAAAATCCACGTAGCAGTGAAGACCCAGAGTAGTCAAATAAATATTAAACAAATATATAAGCTATAATTAAATAAATTATATTAAAAACAAACCCCCGACCCCCACTATCCTGCCCTCTCTTCCTCCAGCCTGTTTTTTTTTTTTTTTTTTTCTTTTTCCTGTATCTCTCATTTCCCCTATTATCCCAACTGGAAAACTCTGAATTTTATCCCAGAGGATAGAAAGGGTCTGTCTGCCCCATTACATGGGATATGTAAGGATTTTTAGTCTTTTTGGTTTAAATATCAAAAGTTGGAAATCCTCTGCTTCCTCCTCCCACTCCATCTCCAAGAAACTGTCTTTTTTCCTCCCTTCTTTCCCCACTCCCCTTCCCTCCTCTTCCTTTTCTTTTAGAAACTGTCCTGTTGAGACTTTGTGAAGAAATAGCAAAGGTATCTTTTCTAGAAATTGTACTTCCTAAAACTCTGGAGAAGGGAGAAGAAAGGAAGTGTTCACTTTCTTATAGCGAAGGAGGGGAGGACAGAGTAGGGAAAAGAACATTCTGGTGAAGAACTCTGCCCCACCGTTTTCAAGAACAGGGTTTCTTACCTTTGTTTCATGCATCACTGTAGGTAAATTGCAGATTCTGGGGTCACAACTGGATCACAGTTCCTAAGTATGGGCTCTGGGAATCTGGTTTTGTTTTTCAGGTTTATTTTCTTTCTTTTGGCTGCAAGGTTTATAGCATCTTTGTTCTCTGATCAAGAATTGAACCTTCACCCTAACATGTATATTATCATATGTGAAATAGATCGCCAGTCCAGGTTCGATGTCTGAGACAGGGCACTCAGGGCTGGTGCACTGGGATGACCCTTAGGGATGGGATGGGGAGGGAGGTGGGAGGGGGGTTCAGGATTGGGGATACATGTACACCCATGGCAGATTCTTGTCGATGCATGGCAAAAACCACTACAAAATTTAAAGTAGTTAGCCTGCAATTAAATAAATTAACTAAAAAAAAAAAAAAAAAAGAATTGAACCTTCACCCTTGGCATTGAAAGCATAGAGTCATAACCACTGCACTGCCAGGGAATAACCCCTGGGAATCTGTATTTTTAGCAAGCTCCTCAGGTCATTTGGATGCCCACTGAGGTTTGTGAACCAAAGGTCCTGTGGGTGAAGCACAGGGTTATATTTATTGATTGTCTTCCAAATGTGACTTCCCTGCTGGCTCATACAGTAGAAAATCTGCCTGTAGTGCAGGACACTGGGTTTGGCCCCTGGGTTGGAAAGATCCTGGAGAAGGGAATGGCAACTCACTCGAGTATTCTTGTCTGGAGAATTCCATGGACATGTGAGCCTGGCAGGCTGTACCACATGGAGTTGCAAAGAGTCAGATAAGACTAGGAGACTAACACTTCTAATGCCAGCTACTGGGAAAGGGAGAGAAATAGCTTTGACTTTGGGTTTTGAGAGGTCAAAACTTTAAATTTAACAATACATGAACTGTGAACTTCCAGATGTTCAAGTTGGTTTTAGAAAAGGCAGAGGAACCACAGATCAAATTGCCAGCATCCACTGGATCATTGAAAAAGGCAAGAGAGTTCCAGAAAAACATCTATTTCTGGTTTATTGACTATACCAAAGCCTTTGACTGTGTGGATCACAATAAACTGTGGAAAATTTTGAAAGAGATAGGAATACCAGACCACCTGATCTGCCTCTTGAGAAACCTATGTGCAGGTCAGGAAGCAACAACTACAACTGGACATGGAACAACAGACTGGTTCCAAATAGGAAAAGGAGCACGTCAACGCTGTATATTGTCACCCTGCTTATTTAACTTATATACAAAGTACATCATGAGAAACACTGGGCTGGAAGAAGCACAAGCTGGAGTCAAGACGGCCAGGAGAAATATCAATAACCTCAGATATGCAGATGACACCACCCTCATGGCAGAAAGTGAAGAAGAACTAAAGAACCTCTTGATGAAGGTGAACGAGGAGAGTGGAAAAAGTTGGCTTAAAGCTCACCATTCAGAAAACTAAGATCATGACATCTGGTCTCATCACTTCATGGCAAATAGATGGGGAAACAGTGGCTAACTTTATTTTTGGGGACCCCCAAATCACTGCAGATGGTGACTGTGGCCATGAAACTAAAAGATGGCTGCTCCTTGGAAAGAAAGTTATGACCAACCTAGACAGCATATTAAGAAGCAGAGACATTACTTTGCCAACAAAGGTCCATCTAGTCAACGCTATGGTTTCCCCAGTAGTCATGTATGGATGTGAGATTTGGACTATAAAAAAAGCTGAATGCCGAAGAATTGATGCCTTTGAACTGTGGTGTTGGAGAAAACTCTTGAGAGTTCCTTAGACTGCAAGGAGATCCAACCCATTCATCTTAAAGGAAATCAGTCCTGAATGTTCATTGAAAGCACTGATGTTGAAGCTGAAACTCCATTACTTTGACCTCCTGATGCAAAGAGCTGACTCATTTGAAAAGACCCTGATGCTGGGAAAGATTGAAGGCAAGAGGAGAAGGGGATGACAAAAGATGAGATGGTTGGATGACATCACCAACTCGATGGACATGAGTTTGAATAAACTCTGGGAGTTGGTGATGGACAGGGAGCCCTGGCGTGCTGCAGTCCATGAGGTCGCAAAGAGTCGGACATGACTGAACAACTGTACTAAACTGAACTCTAAATATTCTTTTAGAGAAATGAGAACTCATTATTTTATATCAATGGTACTTATTGGGTGCTTGGTATATACCAGATGCTTTGTAATCCTCACCTCCTTCCCAAATCTATATTTTTGTTATAACCATTTTACAGGTGAGAAAACTGATGCTTGAAGAGGTTAAGTAAGGTTGCTTACCTCATACCAATAAAATGTGTATTTATGTTCCTATATTTCTGGCTCAAAGCTGAGCTGTTACCACCCAGGTAGAGCCATGGTGAGAGTATTTTCCACACTGAAAACTGAAAGTGGTGACGTCACAGGTATGCTTCAGTCTTTGTAGACAATGGTTCATGATATTTGCCATCGTGGTCTCCTGGCATGCAGTAGCCTGTTTTTCACTTTGTAGGATGCTATCAAAGTCAGATGGGACAATCTGAGGCCTCTCTTGCCAAGTCCTCTGGGCAGGAGACCCCAGCCTTCCTCTCAGGAACTGGGAAACTGTGGATCTATTTTTAATTATTCAACAATAAAGATAAA
This sequence comes from Muntiacus reevesi, assembly GCF_963930625.1. Lineage (NCBI taxonomy): Eukaryota > Metazoa > Chordata > Mammalia > Artiodactyla > Cervidae > Muntiacus > Muntiacus reevesi. The sequence continues at coordinate 203,233 of NW_027078017.1, forward strand.
TCAGGAGTACTCTTTTATCTCCCCATCTCCTCCTCAGAGGTAATCTTTGAGACCAGTATTGGGTATTTCCTAGGAGACACTTCTTTATGCTTTTGCACATATGATATGTTTCATTTCCTTAATATACATGGGACAATATTTTACACATCAATCTTGCAATCACCCTTTTTCACAAAATGATTTATCTTAGACTTCTTTCTTTGTTTACCTTGTACTTGTTCCCCCCACCCCCTTGCATTTTTAACAGTAACCACTCACTGAGGAAGTTCAGTGATGGGACGGGGAGCAAGAATATCCAGTAAAGCTAATTAAAGATTAAAAAACTAGTTACTTTGGAATTCAAATTTAGAAATGCTTTTAAGATTGTGATTAAATATCTATAACATAAAATTTACCATTTTAACCATTTTTAGATTTACAGTTCAGTGACATTAAGTCCACTAACATTGTTGTACAATTATTACCACTGTCCATCTCCAGAACTCTTCGTTTTCCACTAAACTCTGTACCTGTGAAACACCAGCTCAACATTCCTTCCTCTTCAGCCCCTGGCAGCCCCTATTCTACTTACTGCCTGTGTGAATCTGACTACTCTACGTGGCTCATATAAGTGGAATTATGCAGTATTTGTCTCTTTGTCCAACTTATTGCACTTCGAATCGTGTCTTTGAGGTTCATCCGAGTTGTAGCATGTAATAGAGTTTCCTTCTTTTCGAAATCTGAATAATATAGTCCATTGTATGTATGTGCATTTGTTTACCTATCCATCTGTTAATGGACACTTGGGTGGTTGTACCTTTTCGCTTTTGGGAATAATGCTGCCATGAACGTGGGGGTGCAGATATTTGAGTCCCTGCTTTAAATTCTTTTGGGAAAATAACCAGAAGTGGGATTGCTGGATCATATGATAAAGTTATGTTAACTCACTCTTTTTAAATACTCCACAACCTTCCACTGGGTACTTTATATGTTTATTGGCAGTTTAGGTTCTCTTTTCTGTGAATTGCCCATTCTCTGGTTTGATTTTTAGTGGGACTTTAAACAATAGTTATGTAATCCGGATCATCTTTATCTGTTGTATATATGGCAACTTAGACACATTTAAACATGTTTCCACATTATTTGGATCCAAGACTTTGTCCTTATCTCTTTGATTATTTAAGGAACAGTTATTGATAAGAGTTTTTATTGTTATAAAAATAAAAGGAGACAGGCAGCCATCTGTATGCAGCACAGGGCCTACTTCATCGTAGGTGTTCCATAAATATTTACCAAATGATAAAATGATATACTTTTGAACAGCCCGTGACTATGATCACTCAAATCCAGAAACTGAACTAAATTCTTACTGATACATCACAGCACAGTTTTCCCTGAGTTTAACCTTGTTGACCAGTCTCAGAAAAAAAAGCCTAGTGCCTCTGAAATAGTAAATCAAGTTTCTGCTATTTGAAACGCACTCCAGGAAAACTGTATTGCCATGAGTTTTGTCAAAATGAGGCTAGTTCATGATCAAATAACTCACAGACTAGAATAAAGAGTAGAAAAGGAACAGTGGTTCTTTTTTTTTTCAAACTTAATTTTTATTAATCTTTAATTAATTTTTAAAATTTGTTTTTAATTGAAGGATAATTGCTTTAGAGTATTGTGCTGGTTTCTGTCAAACATCAGCCATCAGTGTACCTACGTCCCCTCCCTCTTGAGCCTCTCTCCCACCTCCCGGTGGTTCTTAATCATGCCTGGTCTTCATCATAATCCTGCAAGGAAAACTTCATCACCCCATTTTTGACAGATGGGAAGGGCTCAGGATGGTGAAGTTACTTGCTGGAGATCACACAGCTCATGGTAAAGAGCAGAGCTGGGAATTCATCCATGTCCCTTCAGTGGCAGGCCCTGAAATCTTCCTGACAGTTACCCTACCCTGTGTTCATGGTCCTCTAACACTGGATCCGAATTATTGAGAAGCACCGTGGCCAGAGGGTGGCTTTGCAGTGTATTGCCCTGGAAGGGGGGCAGGAGAGGAATCATGGTTTTGTTGGGTGTCCCAGATTGGATGCGGGGATGCAGGTTGGAGTGACTGCATGTCCTTAACCCTCTGTGGTTTACAGCTTAACTGGTAGAGCCCCTCCTCCTCCTGGGACTTCTTCCCTGAGGCCCTGCCAAATCCAGGGGCTGGAGGAGATTCCTAAAGCCAGCATGAAGGCTCCAGCTTAACATCCCTTGGGAATGGCTCTGCTTATCTCCTGGAGGATGCTGCCTCCTGACTGTAGCCCCCAGAGATCTCTGCATTTCCCAATTCTGACCATACTGGGAGCTTTCAGCCCATAACTTAACACAGACTTGAATTTATTCTTGTATTGGTCTCTTAACTTTGTTCCTTGTCACACAAGCAGACAAACAGTGATTCCTCTGGGATCAGAGACCTGCGTTATTTTTTTTTTTCTTTGTATACAGCTCCCTTTAAATACAGCTCTAGAGCCAAATAGTGACTGATAAAGTATATTTTCAGTGAACCATTTCAGAGCCTCTGTAACCATACAGTCAGCTGAGAATAATTAGCATGAACAACTGTTCTCAGAGAGAAGAAAGATGTGGAGAATGCTTCAAATTGAATTTTATATTACTGGGAGGAAAGTTGTGTATCTGTTCTTAAATGCAATCAGAGCTTTAGGGGAAAAGCCCCACAGTATCAGCTATTATTTTCCCAGTTCTCATCCTGACTTCCCAGGTTTGTTTTTGTCCAGTTGCTAAGTCGTCTCTGAGTCTTTGTGACCCCATGGACTGCAGTTAAGTCACCTCTGACTCTTTGCTACCCCATGGACTGCAGCACACCAGGCTTCCTTGTCCTTCACTAGCTCCCAGAGTTTGCTCAAACTCATGTCTATGGAGTTAGTGTTGCTTTCTAACCGTCTCATCCTCTGTCGTCCCCTTCTCCTTTGGCTTCAATCTTTCCAAGATTCAGGTTTTTTTTTTTTTTTTTCCCCAACGAGTCAACTCTTCGCCTCAAGTGGCCAAAGTACTGGAACTTCAACTTCAGCATCAGTCCTTCCAATGAATATTCAGGGTTAATTTCCTTCAGGATTGACTGATTTGATCTAACTTCCCAGGTTTCCCTTGTGGCTCAGCTGGTAAACAATCCGCCTGCAAGGCAGGAGACCTGAATTTGATCCCTGGGTTGGGAAGATCTCCTAGAGAAGGGATTGGCTACCCACTCCAGTATTCTGGCCTGGAGAATTCCATGGATGAGTCCATGGGGTTGCAAAGAGTTGGACACGACCAAGCGACTTTCACTTCAAACTTCACTTCAAACTTACCAGGTTTAGCTGTAGCTAATTCTCCAGAAATGTCTATTCTAGGGTCTGTGAAAATAGAGAGTACCCCAAGGGAACCCTGAGATGGTGGTGGTGGAGGTGGTCGCAGTGAAGATGCGGGGAAGGACCCGTATTTTATTTGGAGACCTGAAAGTTAATCTATCCTTTTTCTAAAATATTTATCAATAATTATTATTAATTTTTGGTCATGCCATGCTGTTTGTGGGATCTTTATTCTCTCACCAGAGGTTAAACGCGGACCTTCAGCAGTGAAAACATGGAGTCTTAAAGACTGGACAACTAGGGAATTCCCATAATCTATCCTTTTGATGATATTTTTTTAAATTGAAGTATAATTGACATGTTCATTTCAGGTATTGTTGTTGTTCAGTTGCTGACTCTTTGTGACTCCATGGACAGTAGCATGCCAGACTCCTCTCTCCTTCATTCTCTCCTGGAGTTTGCTCAGATTTGTGTCCACTGAATCAGTGATGCTATCCAACCATCTCATCCTCTGCTGCTCCTTCTCCTTTTGCCCTCAATCTTTCCCAACATCAGGGACTTTCCCAGTGAGTTGGCTCTTCACATCACGTGGTCAAAGTATTGGGGCTTCAGCTTCCTTCTAATAAATATTCAGAGTTGATTTCCTTTAGGAATGGCTGGTTTGATCTTGTAGTTGAGGTTTCAGGTATGCAACAGTGATTCAATATTTTTGTAAATTATAAAATATTACACAACTGTAAATTACAGTTCAATATTTTTATAAATTATAAAATATTACACAATTGTAAATTACACAATATTACTGACTGTATTTCCTGTGCTGTACATTGTGTCCCTGTGACTTACTTATTTTGTGACTGGTAGTTTGTACCTCTTAATCCCCTTCATCTATTTCACCCATCCTCCAGCCCCGCTTTGTGATTATAACTTAAAATAGCATTTGGAACTATGATCCAAATCCTATAGGGACTTTCTCTTTGCTGCAAGTTTGTAGATCATTTTTAAACACAAAAGAGCCAAGAAGCTCACTCTTCTGTCATGTGATCTGCCGGTGCCATCCTGAATCTCAGCCACATAGTTTTGTTGTGAGTTCTACTCACCCAGCTGCTCTCACCTTTGAACCTGTCCCCAGGTGATCTACTGATACCTGTTTTGGTTATAGAAGTTCTCACTGTAAGAAACAGTGCACCCTGATAATGGAATCCTCTCCTCTCATTGCTTCACTAAAAGTCTTTAACAACCCAACACCCAGAAGACCCTCCACTGGTGGTGTACCCAGAACTCAAGGCCCAATGAAGAGTCATAATTAGTGTGAATAGGAGCCTTTGACAACTGGGGAAGGAAGGAACGAAGACTAGTCTTATTGCCCTTGGCAACCAAAATACCTGACTCCATCTGTTACTTCCCTCTCAGGTGTGGAAGGCTCTTTGTTCTCACTTCCCAGGTGAGACCAGATGTGTCTATAACAGGGGGCCCCAAACTGTGGTCATCAGCAGTCTGTGTGTGGAGAGAGGTTGCTGGTTTCACTTAAGGAAACCAGGAAAGACTGGTTCCCCTGTCATTGAAAATCTTTGTCCTCAGGAGGTGCTCAAAAGCTTGTGATTTGCACAGAGGTCTTTCTGAAGCAGCAAGGTTTGTGAGCAGACTTACTCCCTGGCCATGATGAGCATCAATCAGTAACATCATGAAGGGTTTGTGCTGCCCAATGTGGGAGCTCAATGTGGCTATCAACTTTTAAATGAGTTCAAGAGAAATAAAATTCATCATTCAGACTCTCAGTGGTGGTCAAGTGGCTAAGACTCTGCACTCCCAATGCAAGGGGCCTGGGTGTGATCCCCAGTTGGGCAACTAGATCCCACATCTGTAAGTAGAAGACCACACATGCCACAACTAAGACCCAGTGCAGCTAAATACACAAAATAAGTTTTAAAACTTATTTTAGTTGCATTAGCTATGATGTTTTACATGCATTAGCTATGATGTTTTACATACTCAGTAGCCTGTGTGACTGGTGGCTTCTGACCAAACATTTCTGTCACTTTAGAATGTTCTATTGGACGGCATCACTCAAAGGCATACCACTTACAGAGGCCACTTTACTGGTCCCAAGCAGTGGTTTAAGTGCACAGTTTCTGAGGGACCCAAGTGAGGCTAGAGTGAGGATATAAGGGTCAAAATCAAGGTGTATGCAGAGCATAGGTGTGGTCATTGGAGTGAAAATGATACTTTCAGTAAACATTTATTTCTTAAATATAGTACTTGATTCAATGTCACTCAAACGAGCATTAGAAATCTTGGTACTTGTGCAAGACACCAGATCTGTCATATTCACACGCCTAACCTGTTAGTTGAAGCAGGAAATAAATCAGACTAAGCTGTGATAAGCTGAAAAGTGAACAATCACAAAGAGTCACTACAATCTTCAGACAGGGGAATGCAGGACGACTTGCAGAGTAGGGGACACACAAGCAAAATTTGATGGGTGATAGAAAGCTTGGCAAATAGGTAAGGAGAATGTTTCAAACAGAAGGAACCGCACAAACCTAGAGAACTGTAAGAAGTTAGCTGGCAGAGCAATGTGAAGGGGGAGAAAGGAGAGAAGCAGGCCCGGTCACCACATTTTGTGGCTCCTGTGTAAAATGAAGGCTTCCCAGGTGGCTCATTGGTAAAGAATCCGCCTGCCAATGCAGGACACACAAGATGTGGGTTTGAAACCTGGGTCAGGAAGATTCCCTGGAGAAGGAAGTGGCAACCCATTCCAGTATCCTTGTCTAGAAAATCTGATGGACAGAAGAGCTTGGCGGGCTACAGTCCATGAAGCTGCAAAGAGTCGGACATGAATGAGCATAGCATAGGACATGCAAGGTGCAAAAGGCAAATGCAGGGCTCTCGTTCAAAAATTCTTCAGAATTTCAAGACAGCAACAGCTGAGCATTAAATCCATAATGGGGCCCCATGCAGAAGCACAGCTCAGGAGCCCAGGAGGCCATGCTGATGGCAGGAAAGGAAGTTAAAGGGAAAGACAGGACTACACCGTCAAGGACTGCTGGGTCAGCCTGTGGTGTTTGGACTGTGTCCTCAAGGCAGCTGAGAGCCTTAAGAGACTTTTAAGTGGGGCTGGGGCAAGATCAGGCTTGAGTACTGAAGGGCTTGGCAGGAAGGCTGGTTAAGAAGCCACTGAAATGGACTGGGGAGAGAGAGGGCGAGGATGGGAGAAGTAACAGTGGACAGACAGGAGATGAGATTCAGTGAACTTGCTAACAGGACCTCAGGCTTGAAGCCTCATTCGCTGTGGTCCCGGCCAGGCCGTCTTCCGCTGTGACCCTGTGTCCCTCTTTGTTTGCAGGCTCCCAGGCTTTGGGTTTCCGTGGGTGCTCCCGGAGCCAAAGGCTGAGGATGGAGGAAAGTGGGAAGTGCTGGTGTCATACACCAAGTCGCTCACCAAGCCCCCTTTTGGGCCCCACTCCCCTGTTTGCCACATGAAGTGGACATTCCCTTGCCCCAGCTCTGGGGAGAACCAATGCACCCGCCCCCCTCTCCACTCCAGTCCCAGACACCCCGCCTTTAGTAGAAGCTCAGTCAGCATTGTTTCCTTACGGCCTCCTTGGGATTTGCATTTTATGACTTGGGGTGTTTGTGATATTCCAGGGGCCATTATCAGAGGGTTTCACTCTTTCTTTCCTGAGGGAATCAGGTCTTGTTCTTTTTCCGTGGGGTTGGAGGTGGGGGTGAGGGAGCCAGTGTGGACAGGGCGTCCATCCCCAGCAAAGAGCAAGCGGTGCAGCCAGATGGCCCAGCGTGGAGGGAATGAAAAATGAGCCCCTCCAGTGGCCTCCGGACTGCAGACAACACGGAAGGAAGCTGGTGTGTATTCACTGCCAGGCGGTGTGTGCCTGGGCTCCTCTCCTTTCATAGACTGTCTCTTCTCATCCTCATGACAATGCCTGAAGGTGAGAGCAGGGGCCCTCCTTTTGCACATGAACATCCAGCGGTCATGGGCAGGCTGTGGATTAGAACTGTGGTCTTCATGTGGCTGGGGGCCCACCCCCAACCCCTCTCTGGCTTCTACTTGACAGACAGGAAAACCAAACAGAGGAGGCACCAACGGTGAGCCAGTCCTGGGTAAAGTGTGGGGAAACTGTTTCTCAAGTGAGTGTGACTTTACGTAAACCTTGCATGGAATGGATGTCTCCATTAATTAGTTTATTTAAAACAACAAATAAACAAAAAGCCACCCAAACAATCAAACATTGGGAGTCTGGTCTGACTCAGACAGAGGGAAAGGGGAGGCATGTTTAGTGCATCTGAAGGGAAATAAACCACCCCCCCCCCCCCCCCGTCGCAGAGTGAAGTTGGCACAAGTGCATGAATTGGGCTGCACAGCGTTGGGTGGTTCCAAGAAAAATCTTACAAACAACATAGGAATATTCTTGTTTGGTGGCCAGTCTGACGTGGTGCATCTTGGCACATGCCAGATACTGAAGGGTGTGGTGGGGCAGGTGGGAGGAGAGAGACCAGTCTAAGGGCAGGGTGGCTGAAGGCTTCTGGGGTTCAGAGAGCATCATTTGTACCCAGAGCTCTAACAAGCAGGGAACACATCGGTTTGGGGAGGGATCCATGAGGACCAGAGGAGTGAAGACCGGGTGAGCTGTGTTTCCAGCCTGAGAGCCTCTGACGAACGTTCCAGGTGCCTACCGGCTCAGGAGCGAAGGCTGGTTTTTCAGGCTAGTCTCGTGTCTCAACTGGGATATTCATCTTTACAAGCAGGACGGAGATCTCTTGGACACAAAAGTTTAGCTGAGAGACAAAGTCCACAACCTGTGGCTCTGGATTAAAGGGCTGGGCCTCTGGGGGCATCTTCCAGGCTGCAAAAAGGGCCAGGCTGCTGGAAGGGCACTTGAAACAAACAAAACAGTGACTCCCAAACTCACCCATATGTCACGTTCTTCCAGAGAAATAACCTCTGTAATTAGCTACAAGCTGTAGAGAATGAAATCCAATTTACCTGTCAAAGAGAAAAACTGAATTCCCCCCAAACCCAGATTGCTGGGAGCAAGTGTGGCCCCTTCCTTCCCCAGGCCCCACCTTCCCCGTCCCACCCCCCCCTTCTAGATTTGAGAAGACTGGAAAAAAATAAAATAGAAAAGTTGGGAAAATCCTCTAAAGACACACAGTGTTCCAAGCACAATCAGACCACTAATTACTGTTAAGCCTGAGCCCTTTTTTGTGTTCTGAGGGGGGCTTCTGTGTGTAGAGACCACTTGGGTCTTTTCATGAGATGGGGCTAACCCCTGATTAGCAGATTTTTTTTCTTCTCCTTTTCAACATTTGATTATGGCCTGCCTTCTTCCCCTTCATCTTCATCTTTATCATCATCTTCCCCCCCGTTTCCTTCTTTCTCTTTCCTCCTGTTTTTTTTTTTCTCTGTTTTTCCTTTTTGCTTTTCTGATAGCATTTTTCTTCTGGTGTTGTGTTTTAAGTCTCTAAATGAAACTTGACTGCCCCCACGGCCGGCTGGAGAAGCACAAAGGCCGCCCATTCCACTGGCTACAGTAACACCATTGTGTGCCCCAACAATGCACTAATTGGCGGTGACAATTGTGGGGTTGGGGAGGAAGAGGGGGGCCGCTCTGTTCCAATCAGCTGGTCACTGAAATAAAGGGACTAGAGGCCCAGTTTCCTGATGGAGAGGGGGAATAGACCCACAGAGGTGGCGCAGTGCTGGCGTTTGTGCTGACCTTCTCAATTAAAAATAAAAACAAAGGAGAAAAGAATTATTTTGAAAAAAAAAAAAAGTACAGACTATGCTGCAAACAACTTCAGGGTCCTTGACCCACTTCAGGGGGATAAGGGATGGAAGGGAGCCAAGGTGAGGCATGGTGAGCATCATGCAGAAGCACCCCTTGGGAAGGGAAATTGGAATCAGTCTACCTGCACATCCAACATTTCTGTGTTTCTGCAAACTGATGCAAAAGTGGGGGAGGTTGGTGAGAAAAGGTTTTAGGAGGATCACCAGCACAGGATAGTTGAGAGGCAAGTGCTGAGGTTGGTGAGTGATGAAGTCCTCGATTCACCCACATTTCTCAAGAAGGGGAAGCCAGCAAGGGAGAAGGCTTCATTTATTGGATAGTGGTAGATTTGCTGTTGTTGTTTAGTCAGTTAGTCGTTTCTGACTCTGTTGTGACCCCATGGACTATAGCCCGCCAGGGTCCTCTGTCCATGGGATTTCCAAGGCAAGAATATTGGAGTGGGTTGCCGTTTCCTTCTCCAGCGGAATCTTCCTGACCCAGGATCGAACCTGAGTCTCCTGCATTGCAGGCTGATTCTTTACCACTGAGCCACCTGGGTAAGATGTTCAGAAACTCCAGGAACTGCAGAAGGTGATTCTGACTTTTAAACTGGCCAGGAAGGGGGAGCTGGGCAAAATGGTAGACAAGAACAGAATGAAAACCAGATAGTACTGTTGAGTCCACAGGGCCTGCTGGAGATGCCCCCCAAATCACAGAACCCCAGCCCCTGGAGCCAGCAAGAGCCTCAGAGCCACTGGGTTCCAGCTCACAGCCCAGCTTTACACAGAATGAGCCACCTCCCCAGACCAGCTTCTAAAGGACCCACTCCCAGAAACTTTCCTGGCCTGGTGATATGGACCCATATGCTTTCCACGCTCTTCCCCTATACCTTGGATGCCTCTCCTCTCTGTGTGTGAGGTCCAATGCTGAATGCCCTGTCTGCATTATTCACTGAACTCTCACCACAGCCCCATAACCTGATGCCTATTATTATCCCCAGAGAGAAGGAGATAACGACTTGCCGGAGGTCACGGAACATCATAGCTGAGGAGCCAGGAATCTAACAGTTGCAGTAACAGCACTGGTGGACACTGCCCTCTTGGCCTCAGTGAGCATCTCTCTCCATTCACACTGTGTACATTTCGGCTTGGGGGTGAGGAGGCAGGGAGGCTGTGCTCCAGTAGCTCCAGGATCTAACAGAACACTTGACATATGGGAGGCCTGCAAAAGGTTTGTTGACTAAAGAGGGCAGCAGGGAGGGCTCTAGGACTAGCAGACATTCTTTGTGTCCTTGTGGGTCTCAGACTTCAGGCTACATCAGAATCCCCTGTGGGGGACATTGTTAAAATACAGACCTCCCCTTCTGTCCCCATGTACCTCAGTCACGAATGAACTGAGAACGTGCACTTCTAATACATTCCCCAGCGGATGTTGTGAAGCTGGTCTGGGGACCACAGTTTGAGAAGGGCTGCTCTAGTTCCTGCATAATGTTCACATTGCATCAGGGATTCCATCCCTACCATTATCTCTGGTTTTGTAATTGTTGTTGGTTGTTTTTGTGGCCTGAGATCAGAAGTTTTATTAAGGAGAAATTAAGGGTGAAAAGTTTTGACCATTGTTGTTCAGTCATTAAGTTGTGTCTGGCCCTTTGTGACCCCATGGCTTGCAGCACACCTGGCTTCCCTATCCTTCACCATCTCCTGAAGTTTGCTCAAACTCATGCTCAGTGAATCAATGATGCCATCCAACCATCTCATCCTCTGTTGTCCCCTTCTCCTCCTGCCTTCAATCTTTACCAGCATCAGGGTCTTTTCCAAAGAGTCAGCTCTTTGCATCAGATGGTCAAAGTATTGCAGCCTCAGCTTCAGTTTTTCCAATGAATATTTAGATTTGATTTCCTTTAGGATTGACTGGTTTGATCTCCTTGCTGTCCAAGGGACTCTCAAGAGCCTTCTCCAGTCCCACAGTTCAAAAACATCAATTCTTTGGTGCTCCCCCTTCTTTATGGTCCTATTCTCACACCCATACATGACCACTGGAAAAACCATAGCTTTGACTATATGGACCTTTGCTGGCAAAGTGATTTCTCTGCTTTTTAATATGCTGTCTAGGTTTGTCATAGCTTTGACCATAATGAGAAATAATCTTAGATTCTTTCCTAGTTTAAAAAACATTCTTAATCAAACAGTGATTTATATCTGATTTAAAAAATAAGATGATCAGTGATATGCCCAACTAACAACACTGCAAACAATGATGTGCTTTAGCAAATATCTAATAGAGTCTTTTATTTGGGAAGACTGTCTTGGAGAGTACTTTTCTCAGCAATTTTTGTGCCTCTTAATTTTATGTCATGAATATTGTATACTTTAAAGTGAAATGCCCCTCCAGTGGAAGAATTGAATAAAGTGGATTTTAATTTTAAAGTCCTTTCGGTGAGGGCATCTCAGCGGATGGGTAAGAAGTTGAGGAACTCACCCCTGGGGACCCTCAGCGTGTTGGCTCAGGAGCTAGTGCCTTGGGTCCCAACATGGTGCCAGGGAACAGATAGGACCCTCTGCACTGGGGGAAAATGCCTCCCTGCAAATAAAGGTTTCTGTCTCCACTCAGTTCTCTAGGAACCAACCCTGTTTCTTGAGCTAGTCCTTTCAATTAGTCAGGTATTCAGCATCCATTGGTAAGTCACTATCGCCATGTCGCGGGTACAGCAGACTCCTGAAGTGCCCCCTTTTCTCAATCAAAGACAACTTTTCCTCCAGCTTTGGTGCAGCTTTCTGAATGGGGAGGTCAAGGATGATAAACCTTGGCAGTGCTCACTCTTGTGTGTTCTTGTCTGCTGGCTGCATGGGCTGGCATGAATGGGCCAGGGGCTACTGTCCTCCAAAGAGACTGGGACCCCTGCTCCCTAAAGAAGGAGAAAGGGAAGCTGGAATGGAGCCATAGCCCGTTACAGTGTGGCAAGCCTTCAGGAGGAGCACCTTAAGTTGTAAAATCTTTACTGTCAGAACAAACAAAACAAAACAGGGTATTTGGGGGACCATGAGATAAATTTGATTTGGGATTGAGCAGCAGATGATAACAAGAAATTATTACTATTTTTGTTCAGTGTGTAATGGCTTTGTGACTGGGTAGAAGAAAAATAAAAATCTTTTGTAGATGTGTGCTAAAGCACATCAGCATGAAATATTATGTCTGAGATTGGCTCTGTGATACTATCTCAAAAAAAGAAGAAGAAAAATAAGAGTAGGTGGAACAAACAAGGCAAACATCGAATAATTTTTATTTTTAAAAGAGCTTATTTTTATCTCCAGATATCCCCATGGTGGGCTGCATATGAGCTGACTGTTGGGGTTCCGGGGGCACAGGTTTGGGGCTGATTTGGGCAGAGCCAGTTCCCAGGACTTGCTGGTTGTTGGACCACATGTTGATTTTGATATACATTTGCCACAAGTATTGGCGCTTGGCAAACTCCATCAGCCAGTGCCGGGCCTCCCCTGTCCCCCTTCCCCTTGGTGTGGAATTGAACTTGCATGAGCAGGAAGTATTTCCTGAGATGTCTGTCATTAGACATCTCCTCTGGGCACTGGGGCTGCAGTGGCTGCTTCCTTGGTGGCCTCACTCCTGGGCAGCAGTGAGAAAGCCATCTGGGGAGCTTGACCCAGTTTAGAATTCACATTCACTTCCCTGCCTGTGCAATTGGAATTTATTTCCTCTGCAAAAGTCTTGAATCTCAGAGCAAAATACCTCCAGCTTGGCTTGAGTATGCGTGCAGTGATCCTAATGGAGAAAGATTCTGGTTTATTTTCCTAGCAGCATGCACCTTGCGGTCTCCTTAGAACCTGGCGTTATTAAGAGTGTGCCATCACAATACAGTGCAGAAGCTAAGGCAATTTGGATGTCCTTGGGCCCCAAATTAATATGTGCTTTGTATAGTCTTGTATTCTGGAAGGTAATTTTCCATCATAACACAGTGAGAGATGTTCCTTTTATACATTTGAGATAATTTAGCTCAATGTTCATTTGAAAAAATGATGGTGCTAATAGCAGCTCTTCAGCTTCAGAACAACAGACCATCCTAGGAGAGCACAGAAGCCATGGAAAGTGATTCTCATATCAGGCTGTCTGGAAGGGATTGGATAAAAGTTGGAGGAATTTCCCCCAGACCAACAGCTGCCTGAGATTGTATGGCAGGATCTGAAATACTGTATGAACCCATGAACTTGAACTGATTGGCTTAAAATCAATAACTCTTAATGGAGGAATATGAGATAGAGTGAGGGGCGAGGTGGTTATTATGAATCTCCTGATTGTCCAGGTAAATTGTAAATCATTGCACATAAATCAGAATTTCTGTATGCTCAGCTGTGGGAATAATTTGTTCTTCCTGCTGGACCTTTCTGTCCAAGCTACGAAGGAATAGATGCAAACAAGGGAGGATAAATTAATCTGCTGTGTGGGTTTTGCCTTGGGCTTCCTGAGTATTATATACCAGGGGCCATTTTTCTCTTGGGGAAGGAATCCTCTACTCCAATCAGAATCCAATACAGTAACAAAAATCAACTATAAACACCCCCCCCCCCAAACTGGCCCCATTCAACTCAATAATGTAATTTTTAGGGATGCTGCTTTAGAATGAGTCCCAGGTTCATTTCTACTTGCATACCTGCCCTTTGGAAACACTGTCTTTCTACAACGATTCTCAGTAAAGTCTTTGCTGTGGAGGTTCCCTCTCTGGTAAGCACTGTGGGAATGGAGCATTGTACACGTGCTCCATCAATGAGGAATATTTGTCATCATCAAAGTTACTGACTTCATAAAAGGAGGCGAGGAGAAGAACTAAGTTTCCATTCACCTGCAGCTGGCAGGAGAGCTTGAAGATTGTCAGTTCAATAGATGCCTGGATTCAGAATGATTGTGGTTTATTTAAGGTCTATAGTTTTCCCACGAAGCCAAGGCAAATCTAGACATGGCTCAGGTTGTTCCGAATCTCTCAGGCCTTTCTGGGCAAGAAGAACCTAGTGATTTTCCATTTAAACGCCACTGTCTGGAGTGATAAGTTTCATGTTTGTCGGGTGGGCCTGACCTGGGAGCAGACTGTCACATGCATACATTCGAGGACAATTGCAGCATAATGAGGAGGAATGAAAAAACGAAAGGAAGGGTACAGGACTGTCTTTGTAGGCCAGCTTAGTCACCTGTGGCCATGACTTCTATTCACCTGGCTGCCTGGCAATGGTATAGACTGGATAAATAGACACTAACCACACCCCGGAAGAAAATGAAGGGGGTATAAAGTTCAGGTTTTATGAAAACAATGGCAATCTATGAGCAGCAGGTTCCAAAGTACTGTATCTGTTCTGTGTCTGCTGGGAGGAAGGGAGACAACAGCTGTGAGCTGGAGGGCAACTAAGACTGCTCAGTCCCTCTACATACCTTTGACATCCTTCCCACTGTGGACTACCAATATCCCAAGCATTTGGCTATTTCAGGGAAACTTGTTTCATTCAGTCTAGTGGGTTTTAACTTTCAGGACACACAGGGATCACCCAGGGAACTTTCAAAAAAATACAAATACTCAGGCCCCATCCAGAAAGATTCAGATTCAGTTGTCTGTGCTGGGATCCTGAGTTTTGCTTGCATTTTTGTGTGACTTCTGTGGGAACCACCGAATAAAGTCATCATCTAGTAGCTTCATCAAAGGACAGGACTGGAAATGATTCAGGGAGATTCTGATCACATCTCCTGAGGGTGGGGAGAGAGGAACAGAATGGTATCTCTTTCCACCCTTTGGAAATGACTCGTGATAATGTGAAAACTCCCTGCAGTTATCCAGTCACTCAGGTTTGCTGCCATTGGGGGAAGGCTAACCCGTCCTGTAAATCACAGAAATCGGGGCTCTGACTGTGTTGTGTCTAGTTTGGTTCAGTGAAACATTAACTTGTTTCTTTTTATTGTGGATTGTGGCAGGTTGCTTGTGAAGATGAGGTCCAGTTGTTCCTTGGACGGAATGGGCATGAGCTCATCGCTTTCCTGGGGGTGGAGGAGGGGCAGCTGAGCATGAACTTGTTTAGGTGTGTCCTAGAGAGTGAGGCTCAGAGTCCACCTGTGGTAAATGTTTAACCAGAAGCACCTTTTCTGCTCTCTTCAATGTTTTTGAGTAGGTGAATTTCAATGGTGCTTTTGAAAGGTTCCGAGTGGATAGTCGTGCCCATGGTCTTTTTTGGGACCATGAGGGCCAGCCTTGGGGAAGGTCGTGTAGGTATTTTCCATCACCTCTCGGCTCCCAGAGGGCTGCTGTCCTCACAGAGACAAGTCCCCTCTACTTTCGCTCTTTGCTTTCAAAGCACGGTCTTCATGGTCTTCAGGAATGACCAGTGGCCTTGTCTAATGGCCTACCATCTGGCACTTGCTCCTCTAATTTGGAGAGTGCAGTGGTGATGAAAACTTGGGGAAGAGCTGGGATAGATGCTCTGTGTGGGAGTTGGAGCAGGTCTGTCTCAAATCAGAAAGAAATCATGGTCTGTTTTGGCAAATGAGGCCTAGACCACCACATTTGCAATTTTTTCAAAGTTTCACTATATTTTTCATAAGCATAGGGAGGGCTGATGAGAATATTGAGGTTGAAGAAATTAGGAAAAAAATGAAGTCTATAAGATTAACATTAAGAGCTATTTTACATATCTATATATCTGAATCATTTTGATGTACACCTGAAACTGACATTGTAAATCAACTACAGTTAAAAAAAAAAAAGTAAAAATCTTAAGAACTATTTTAAGATCCCAGTAGCTCACTTTCAATAAAGTTTAAATCTTGACTTTGAATTAACATCCAGCGCTCATCTTGGGCTTTCACCACCCCCACAAAAACAGCATTTGAATGGAGTTGTTATGAGAAGAGAAAGTACTTTCTGCATTGTTTATTGAGAGAGAGATAACTTTATACATCAGGAACTGGTGTACTTAAATTATATGACAGATGACCATAAAATCTAGGGGTCTTGTCCACAACACAGTTTCTTTTTTTTTATTATTACAGTTATTGATATTTTAAAAAATGATGTAAACAAAACTATGGATAACTTATGCACAAACAAAAGGTGATAAAATCCAGAAAACAGAAACAATGCATATATAAGTTACAGTAGATATTACAAATAGCTCAACACAGAGTGACAGAGTAATAGCCCAAGTCCCAAGTTTTAGACAGTTCTGTACAGCATGAACAAAAATAAGGGAAGATGACATTTATCTGTCCCAGGAGTGTTAAGAACAAGTTGTGCAAAGACTTCCACACCCCACGTTCGATACTCTTCATTTGCAACCTACACATTTCCTCTCCTTTTACTGTCCTCTAAAGACAGATTTTTTTTTTCCTCCTTGAATGTTCTAGGATAGGCTATTCACAATAGGATCCTGAGAGGTGACCAAAATCAGAACCTAAGCCTCTGGTGGTGAAAGCCTAATGTTTGGTGGACTGCCCACGCCATGTAGAATTGCCTTCACCACAATCCATCCAAGAGGCCTCTCACTTCCCACTTGGAAGACAGGTGGCAAAATAAAAGAAACCTTTTATACACTAAAGGAAAAGAAAACCCTTGTGTGTGTGTAATTTTTTTCACCTGAAAAAGGCTAAGTTCACTGACTTTACAGATTCGAATCAAAATAACCAGTCTAATTTCTCTACCCATTGGCCTTGGTGACATCATGACATTCCCCTGAGTTTGGTTCATGAAAAGCAAGCAAGAAAACAAAAGGAGTAATTTGAGAAACAGCATAAAACAGATTCAAAATATTATGTGATCGTCTCTTTTGTGATTCCTGGTTAAGTGTCAATGGCACCAAGGAGTGTTTCCACTAGTCTGCTCTGACAGTGTGTTTCCAGCAGGAACCCTTGTACTCATGAGGTTAAGGCACCAGGTTAAATGAAGGTGAAAGGTCTGACATGTGCATGGAATATGTGGGCTCCAAATGTGCCTGTGTTGAGAGCAGCCAGCAGGGAAGAAGCAAAGGTGATCCATATTGAGGCAAAGGACCCTGCAGGCTTCAAGTGGGTCTGCTAGGCTAGACTAGAAGCACGAGGCAGTACTGTAAGGCACTCCTACGGGGAAAAAGACATGAATACGATGGTCAATGTGAGGAGCCACAAGCCCCAGAGGTCCATCAGTCAGTTTACCAGGCCTGAATCTGGGCTTAGGACTGCGGCAAGGAAGGTCAAGGGAAGGGAAGAGAGGCTGGTCTGCAGCTCAGCGGCCTGGAGGGTATCTTACTGTGCAAAGAGTTGCCATAAGCGCCTGAATCTTCTACCTGGGTAACAAGTGGCTTCATTGCAAGCCTTCCTAACAAGATGGCATCTCTCTCTACAGGGAAAATCCAAACAAATCAGCAGCTGTCTTTTCACTCAGGGTAAACAGTGCCTTCCATCACCTTGGAGGCCCCTGCAGGAGGAAAGGGCTCTATCGCATGATCCCTTGGAGCCCATTTAAAATAAAAGCCCTGACGGCTGTTGGTGTGCTTGAGACGGTGTTCCACATTTTCTTCTGACTTCTGTCAAGGACTTCTGACACTGGCTTGGGGTACTGGTACTTCACTGTTGAAACACTGTCCCTCATGATAGAAATCACATTTGTCTGTTTAGATGAGCTGAGCAGGGCTTGTTCACCTGTCACGGGGTTCAAGTAGTGAAGTAGGGCAGTGAGTTCTACTAGATTGAGGATTGGAAGAACGGTGCAGAGGACACAACACTTGGAGCTGTCCTTAATGCCCAGGTGTTGGCAAGGACCAGGGAAAAGAAAACAGAGAGTGGTTCCAACGACTCAGTTCAGGCCAATGAGGGCACATTCACTTCTTTCAGTTTTGCCCCAACTCTCTACTTTTCTCACGTTATCTTAGAGGAAGAAAAGTAGTGAGGCAGGAAATTCAAGCAATAAGGAGGCGGAGGGAACTGCACTTACCTCTCTTTACCGGGAGAAGTACAAAAATAAAAAGGAAAATCACTTTGTGTTGACTCCAGGCAGTATTAGAATTAGGACCTGAAGATTTCCTTCACAGTCTAGTTACTTCAGTCAAGAACAGCCGGTCAGTGGAGGTGAGGAACACTGCTCCCAAAGAGCAACAGCAGCATTGGTGTAACCCTAAATTAGGAGTCGAGTGGATCCTGGCTTCCTCAGATCACACCTCTCTTTGCAGAAAGTGCTCAGTGCAGCTTCACCCAAGTCCTACCCTGACACAGTGATTTATGTGTGGCCCTTTCTGGCTCATGGGTAGAGACAAAGCCACAGGTCTGGAAGTCATGCCTTTTCGAGAAGGCATGGGAAGAAACCATCCAGTGTCGGTGTGCAGGGTGTACAGATGCAGAGACTAAAGCAGGCCGGACCCTGTGCAAGGGGGCTCACTCCAGCCTAGCAGAGGTGGCCGGCAGCAGCCACACCGCTGTGAACAGCAGCCGGAAGGAAGCCAGGCACAGTCCCTCAGCAGGGGTCCAAAGGACACCGCTGGGTTGGCTGGAAACCACAAATCCCAAGTCCTCGCGATATTCCCTTCTTGGTGGAGGCCTAGTCTGGAAGAATCCGAAAGTGATTGCCTTCTCAGCTCATCAAATATTAAAGCTCCTGGAGAGACTACTCTTAAGCACAATGATCGTGAAGACAACCATAATACAGGCCCCTGAAAAGGCAATGAGGAAAAGGGCAAGACGGGAGTTTTTTACGTGGTTTTCACATACAGAGCTTTCAACTTGGAGAAAGAGCCACCCTGGAAAGAACACGACTCCCATCCCAGTTGTCTACTTTTTAAGCACTTTGCGGTCTTCCTGCCGTGGTGCAAACTGAGGTCTATTTTGGGAACTGACTTTTATACTGCAGGGTGAGATGCCAGCATTTCACCAGGCTTGTACTGTCCCACAGTTGAGTTTCTGGCACGGTGAGGAGGGGTTTCCTCTAGTGATACACCAGGAAAGGGGCCTTTCAAGAGAAAAGAAGTTCCCCAGAGTTGGCTGCCAGCTCTAGGAGATTAATGGGCCATTTTCTCCTGGGCTTTATGTACGAGATATTTAATATGGGATGAAAAATGGACCACGAGGGAGAGCAGGTATTAGCTTAGGTCTTAAGGAGGTGGTAATCCACAGATCTGCTTTCGTTTTGACAGTTCCTAAGCAGTGGAACAATTACCTACAGTGCACCAAGTAATTTGTTAGGGTCGAAAACTAAGGGCGTTCAGGTGTGTGCTAAGGAATCCTGGGTTGAAAACAGCAATTTTGAATTTTCGTGGCAGACCCAACTGCTAAGCCGGCTCTACCCTGTCCATTCAGGTTTGGGGGTTGGTGGCTGAGTGTGTCATGCAGGCCTGCGGCTGGCACCAGCCAGGCTGTCAGGGCTTCACAAAGAGGAGGGAAACCGGCTGCTGGGGTATGCTTCCAGCTCTGGTAGCTGATGGTGAGAGCACATTTACTATTTTTTTTCCCCCTTTTGAAAACAAGTAACAAACAATGTGGGTGGAAAGGTCTCCTTAGAAGTTCACAGGGACTGCTACGATTCTGCTGGGCCTCGAAACAACCTTGGTAAAAGCCAAGGCCTCAGGAGCACAGACCCAGAGTGTCACACTGACTCTCAGTGGGTCTGACCCTGGGGCCTGTGAGACAGGACAGGAAATTCTGTATATGCAGCCAACATGCTGGAAGGGGGGAAGTGGCCCTGTCCTCAGGGTCTCCAACTGCAGTGTGCTGGGGATGGCCCTGCTGACAGTCAGAGTCACAGATGCATTAATTACAGCAAAGGCAGAGGTAAGCTACAGGGACAGGGAGCTGGGGGCGGAGGGAGAAGGCACTTTGCCATTGGAGCACATCTGTTTTATAATAAGCAGGTCTGTAATTCTCTTGTGAAAGATCACGTTTTGTTATCTTTTCTGAGGCTGGAATATACAAATACTGTGTTTCACGAAGGGGAAGAGTAAAGGGGAGATGACCAAATTTGTTTGCCTGTTGGCCAAGCACTTGTTTGAGACCTTCCACCCTTTTCTTTTGCGTGTAACAGTTTCTATAGAGTGGGGTGGGGTGGGGAGAGGGAGTCAACTTGTTTTTCTAAGAGTAAAAGGCACCGTAAGGCATCTCATGAATGGGGCCCTGGCCTTTTAATAAGTTTTCATGCTTTGGCTACAGCTACTGTATAATCAGAGGATAAATGCCTGAGTGGTGCTGAGCTATTAACGTTGAAATGTGTGGTCTGGGGCCAAAGGAATGGGTGTGGGTTGAGAGGTGAAGTGCTCGTACCCAACAGTCTGCACAGAAGTGAGTCTGAAATGACACATCTCCAAATGGACAGAAGCATCGTGAGCTAGGATCAGAGGGAGCCAGGTGTGGGGAAAGGAGCAGTGGGGTTAACTGTGCCCATGGGCTGTGCAAACACTGGTTCTCTAGGTCCTGCTAGGAGTGTAGCTACTAAACCATGGAGGCTTTGAAGGCATCTGCTCAGAGGAAAGGTAAGAATCTTCTCATATAACCTACTGAGAATTGCTTAAATATAAGCTTAGTTTTTGGTTCTGGAAAGAGTTAAGGTGGAAGGAGTGGGAGCCATGCTTTCCGGTGCCAAGCTATCTGCCATCTTAGTCACCATGGCCACTGCACCAAAAGGATGATGCAGAGGAAGAATATCACCCGGCCAAGTGCCTAAACAACTCATTCTCACTTTTATTCCCTATTAGCTTAGCACTTTGCACCTCACTTCATGGTGGCAATGATGCATGTGTGTATATATATATATTTAAATAATATTAGATTTAATGCCTTAATTATATTTGTCAGTTTGGTATTTTGTTCATAGTCTAAAGTTGGTACTGTGAAATTCCAAGGTGCTCTGATTTTTCAAAACAATTAAGAAAGTATGAAAGCAGGCGTGGTGACATTGACAAATGAAAGATCAGAGTGAAAGGGCAATGAAGAACAATAAAAATAAACAAAGTGTAATGAATAGGTGGAAACTACCCACACAGGATTCTGTGAAAAGAAAACTGCAGATCCTCTCTTGGAATGTGTGTACTCTACACCCGACCTCCTGGTCTACAAACTGATGTATTTAACAATCCTAAGCAATTTCCTCCAGTCAGCGCCATTAAAAAAAAAAAATCATCCTGTCACCCATGGAACTCCTAAAAGACTACTCTTCAGAGCCATGTTTCAGCCTGGCAAATACGGTCACGTCTCTGGGCGGGTGTTGGGATTCGTACCAGGAAACAGACGGACAACATATAGGTTACTGAGGTCTCTTGTCAGGAAAAATGCTTTCTGAGATTAACTTCAGAACAATTTATCTAGCTCCCCTGATAAATTAGGGACACACGCTTTCTGTCAGAGGGAGCTCATGCTCCTGATTTCCGAGCTGTTTAATTCAGCTTAGGGATCCCAGCCTTTGTGAAGACACGGAGGTGAGAGCCGGGACATGGACTCCTGGAAGGATCCAGGAGTCACTGCTGTGTTTTGAAGCTTTTCTTATGAAACTTGATGATGGGTTCTTGCCTCAGTTATCTCATCCTCTGTGAAGGCTAAAAATAAACAGCACAAAAATAACTCAAAGCACTCTCCTGGAGAAGATGCTTTCTCCTATGTCCTGGGTAATAAATGGCTCCTGAGAGCCCCACAATGCCTGAACTATAAAGCCTTGTGTGTAAACCACGTTTGGCTTGGGGGCAAAGCAGCTGAAATTCATGACTAAGTGTAATCCCGCTATTGGTAACTTCGTGAGCCACAAAACTCCATGAACCTTTAAGACAACGACTTACACTGAACAGGACGTATAGGTATGTGTGCATGTACATTTATAAATATATATATATCTAGCTAAGGATGAGACGTTAACTTCTCCTGGAGGGGTCTAACTGTCTAGATTGGAAGCCACTGGGGCTGATGGATTGTTGAGAGGTCACCACCTGGCCTCGGACTCCTGCTGAGTTAGGTGTTCTGGTAGGACAGGTCAAACATGTTGCAAGCCTCCTCCAGGCTCTCGTCCATGTTCAGCCTCCGCCAGAAAGACTTCTGCTTCATCTGCAGTTCTCGGCGGACACATCACAGGCAGGGGACAGACTTCTCTTTGCATTCAGCGTGGAAAACAGCTCCACAGCTTTCACACCTGCAGGAGCCAACCACGGAGATGATGAGTAAGGTTGAAGTGAACAGGGCAGGAGGCTGGAAGTCTAGACCTTTGCAGAGCTAAGGCCACAGCCTTTTTATTTCTGACCCCTCGAAGAGACGTGACTCATAGAAGTGGGTTCTTTCCTTTTCCAAAAGACTCAAGGTTGAATTTCATTTGAAAAACATGTATTTTTCTGTTTTTGTTTGTTTGTTATATTCTGATTAGAACTAGTTGGGGACAGGCTTATATTTTCTGGGTGAAGGGGATTCAGCAGTCAGTTAGCAATTTTGTGATCATGGTTATGATAGACAGCTCTAGAAGCTCCATGTGTTAGCTTGACTGAGAAAGAGGTGGGGGTAGTGACTCTAGGGTAAAGTGACAGAAAATAAGAGTGGAGTGCCCTGCCGACTGAAAACACTTGCAACATCAGCATCAACACCTGTGTCTCAGCTGTGAAAATGTGGCTTCACTTCCTCTCACAAGAGCCAAGTGGTTCCCTGTTACTCCCTACCTTGATTTGACAATTGGCATATTTTCAGTTTCTGAATGATAGACTGTGGTCTGTGGCTCTTTTGAGTTTTGTTTTTTTAAATTAGAAAAAAGCTCCATGTACCCCAAATCATCTCGAGATGAGAGCTGATTCCCTGGCTTCGAATCAAGAGGAATGCCAACTTTCCACAAACACTTCAAGAGGAGGCTTCTGTCAGGTATAGGTATGTGAGTGGGATCCTGAATTTGCTGCCTCAATTGGAATGGACGCCGAGATGCCCTGACTCAAAATAATGCTGGATTGTCCTGCAGTGACTTGAATCCAGGCTCATCGTTCATCTCACAAGATGAAGGGATGTCTGAATCCCCTTTGAAGACCAAAGAGAAAACCTTAATTTCCCGCCTAATCTGGACAGGATGCCTCACATCCCTTTGATAACTCGAGAGGCACGAGGAGTTCAATGCTTCAAAAGGAGACAATGCCTGATTCCTCTTGAAAATTGATAAGGATCCCAATATCGCTGTGACAACTGGAAAGGGAACCTGGGTGTCCCCCTCACACCTAGAGGCATTCCTTTGGCCCTGACAAGCCTCGAGGAGAATCCCTAGGTGTCCCTCGCAACTAGACAGGAGTCCTGACTTCCTTGAACAAACACAAGTACTGAAGGTCCTTCCCCACCATAACTCGAGAATATACCCCAGGTTCCTGACGCAACATGAGGAAAACCATGAGACTTACCCATGGCCATGAGATGACGCCCAATTCCCTGGCATTGCGTGCAGGGCAACTCGGTGTTCCACATCAAGCAAGAAAGGAGCCTTGTTTTCCTTGATGGAACTCCAGAGAGTCCCCAAGAACACTGTCACAAGTCTAGAGGGACCCAGAGGACATCGTTACAGCTCGAAAGAGCTCTGTGTACCCCGAATCAACTCGAGATGAGGCCCATTCCCCCTGCGTTGTGTCCAGAGCCATCCCGCATTAGCCATCAAATATGATAAGAGGCTTGATTTCCTTTAGGAAACTCCAGAGATTCCCTGAGAACACCGTCCCAAGTCTAGAGGAACACCAAGTTCAGCACAGCAACTCGAGAAAATCTCCAGGTAACAAAAATCATCTCGAGATGAGAGCTGATTACCCGGCCTCGATTCAAGAGAAATGCCAACTTTCCACAAGCACCACAAGAGGAGATGTCTCTCAGCTACAAGTATGTGAGAGGGACCATGACTTTACTGCCTCAATTGGAATGGACACCGAGATGCCCTGACTCAGAAAAAGGCTGGATTTCCCTGCAGTGACTTGAATGCACATTTGTATTTCATCTCACAAGTTGAAGGGATGTCTGAATCCCCTGTGGAGACCCGAGAGACAGCCCTAGTTCCCTGACTCATCTGGACAGGAGGCCTCACATCCATTGGAAAACTCGAGAGGAACGCAGAGTTCATTGCTTCAAAAGGAGATGATTTCTGACTCATCTTGAAAATTGATAGGACTTCCAATATCCCTGTGGCAACTGGAAAGTGACCCTGGGTCTACCATCTCACCTCGAGAGGTGTCCCTATTGCTCTGCAAAGCCTCATGGAGAGTGTGAGGTGTCCTTCGCAACTAGAGAGGAGTCCTGACGTTGCTGAACAAACACGAGTTATGAAGGGCCATCCCCATTGTAACTCGAGAATATACAGGTTTCCACCGAAACTCGAGAAAAACCATGAGAATTCCCCCTTGCTGCGAGATGAGGCCTGATTCCCCTGCATTGTGTGCAGAGCAATTGCGTGTTCCACATCGAACATGATAGGAGCCTTGACTTCCTTGGTGGAACTTCAGAGAGTCCCCAAGAACACTGTCACAAATCTAGAGGGACCCTTATTTCACCGCTGCAGCACGAAAGAACTCCGTGTATCCCAAAGCAACTTGAGACGAGGCCCCATTCCCCTGCATTGGCTCCAGAGCCATCCCATGCTCCCCATCAACACGACAAGTGGCTTCACTTCCTTTAGGCAGCTCCAGAGATTCCCCAAGAACACCGTCCCAAGTCTAGAGGAACACCAATTTCAGCACAGCAACTCAAGAAAACCTCCGTGTACCACGAATCATCTCGAGATGAGAGGTGATTCCCTGGCTTCGACTCAAGAGGAATGCCAACTTTCCACAAGCACCTCAAGGGGTCTCTCAGCTATAGGTATGTGAACGGGACCCAGAGGATGCTGCCTCAAGTGGAATGGACACCGAGATGCCCTGACTCGAAATAAGGCCAAATTTCCCTGCACTGACTTGAATGCAGGCTTGTCTTTCATCTCACAAGATGACGGAAAGTATGAATCCCCTGTTGATACGCTGGAGAAAGGCGTCGTTCCCTGCCTCATCTCGACAGGAGGCCTCAGATCCCTTTGACAACTCAAGAGGAAGATGGAGTTCAATGCTTCAAAAGGAGATGATGCCTGACTCGTCTTGATAATTGATAGGAATCTCAATATCCCTGTGGAAACTGGACAGGGACACTGGGTCTCCTGCCTCACCTCGAGAGGAGTCCCTATTGCCCTGCCAAGCCTCGAGGAGAATCCTGAGGTGTCCCTCGCAACTAGACAGGAGTCCTGACGTTGCTGAACAAACAGGGGTTTTGAAGGTCCTTCCCTGTCAAAACTCGAGAATATACCCCAGGTTCCCGCCGCAACTCGAGAAAACCCATTAGACTTCCCCCTCACTGCGAGATGAGGCCCAATTCCTCTGCATTGCATGCAGAGCAATTCCGTGTTCCACATCAAACATGATAGGAGTCTTGACTTCCTTGATGGAATTCCAAAGAGCCCCCAAGAACACTGTCACAAGTCTAGAGGGACCCTGAGGTCACCGCAGTAGCATGAAATAGCTCCGTGTGCCCCATATCTACTCGAGATGAGGCCCGATTCCCCTGTATTGGCTCCAGAGCCTTCTGGTGTTCACCATCAAACACAAGTGGCTTGACTTCCTTTAGACAACTCCAGAGATTCCCCGAGAACACGGTCCCAAGTCTAGAGGAACACAAGTTCAGCACAGCAACTCGAGATAAGCTGCATGTATGCCATATCTTCTCGAGATGAGAGAAGATTCCCTAGCTTCCACTCAAGGGGATTGCCAACTTTCCACAAGCACCTCAAAAGGAGGCTTTTCTCAGCTATAGGTATGTGAGAGGGACCCTGAGTTTGCTGCCTCAAGTAGAATGGACACCGAGATGCCCTGACTCGAAATAAGGCCGGATTTTCCTGCAGTCAATTGAATGCAGGCTCGTCATTCATCTCACAAGATGAAGGGATCTCTGAGTGCCCTGTGGATACCCTAGAGAAAGCCCTAGTTTCCTGCCTCATCTATACAGGAGTCCTCACATCCCTTTGACAACTTGAAAGGAACGGGGAGCTCGATGCTTCAAAAAGAGAGGATGCCTAAGTCCTCTTGAAAATTGATAAGAATCCCAATATCTCTGTGGTAACTAGAAAGGGACGCAGGGTCTCCTGCCTCACCTCAAGAGGCATTGCTGTTGCCCTGCCAAGCCGGGAGGAGAATCCGAGGTGTGACTCACAACTAGACAGGAGTTCTGATGTCACAGAACAAACATGCGCTTTGAAGGGCCTTCTCCATCGTAACTCGAGAATATACCCCAGGTTCCCGACGCAACTCGAGAAAAACCATGAGACTTCCCCCTAGCCACGAGATGAGGTCCAATTCCCCTGAATTGCGTGCAGAGAAATTCCGTTTTCCACATCAAACACGACAGGAGCCTTGACTTCCTTGGCGGAACTCCAGAGAGTCCCCAAGAACACTGTCATAAGCCTAGAGGGAACCTAAGGTCACCACAGCGGAACGAAAGAGCTCCGTGTAACACAAATCAACTTGAGATGAGGCCCGATTCCCCTACATTGGCTCCAGAGCCATCCCGTGTTCCCTGTCAAACATGACAAGTGACTTGACTTCTGTTAGACAACTCCAGAGATTCCCCGAGAACACGGTCCCAAGTCTAGAGGAACACAAGTTCAGCACAGCAACTCGAGAATAGCACCATGTACACCAAATCTTCTCAAGATCAGAGCAGATTCCCTGGCTTCCACTCAAGAGGAATGCCAACTTTCCACAAGCACCTGAAGAGTCGGCATCTCTTAGCTATAGGTATGTGAGAGGGACCCTGAGTATGCTGCCTCAAGTAGAATGGACATTGAGATGACCTGACTCGAAATAAGGCCGGATTTCCTGCAGTCAATCGAATGCAGGCTCGTCTTTCATCTCACAAGATGAAGGGATGTCTGAATGCCCTGTGAATATCCTAGAGAAAGCCTTCATTTCCTGCCTCATCTCGACAGGCGTCCTCACATCCCATTTACAACTCGAAAGGAACGTGGACTTCAATGCTTTAAAAGGAGACGATGCCTGACTCCTCTTGAAAATTGATAGGAACCCCAATATCCCTGTGGCAACTGGAAAGGGACCCTGGTTCTCCTGCCTTAAGTCGAGAGGCTTAGCAATTTCCCAGCCAAGCCTCAAGGAGAATCCGAGGTGTCACTGGCAACTAGACAGGAGTACTGACGTCACAGAACAAACACGCGTTATGAAGGGCCATCTCCATTGTAACTCGAGAATATACCCCAGGTTCCCAATGCAACTCGAGAAAAACCATGAGACTTCCCCCTCGCCACGAGATGAGGACCGATTCCCATGCATTGCATGCAGAGCCATTCCGTGCTCCCCATCAAACTTGAAAGGAGCCTTGATTTCCTTGATGGAACTCCAGACAGTCCCCAAGAATACTGTCGATAGTCTAGAGGGACCCTGAGGTCACAGCAGCAACACGAAATAGCTCTGTGTACCCCAAATCAACTCGAGATGAGTCCCGAATCTCCTGCATTGACACCAGAGCCATCCCGCATTCCCCATCAAAAACGACAAGTGATTTGACTTCCTTTAGGCAACTCCAGAGATGCCATGACAACACCGTCCCCAGTCTAGAGGAACACCAAGTTCAGCACAGCAACTTGAGACAAGCTCCATGTACCCCAAATCACCTCGAGATGAGAGCAGATTTCCCTGGCGTCGATTCAAGAGGAATGCCAACTTTCCACATGCACCTCAAGAGGAGGTTTCTCTCAGCTATAGGTATGTGAGAGGGACCCTGAGTTTGCTGCCTCAAGTGGAATGGACACCGAGACGATCTGACACGAAATAAGGCCAGATTTCCCTGCAGTGACTTATATGCAGACTCGTCTTTCATCTCACAAGATGAAGGTATGTCTGAATGCCCTGTGGAGACCCTCCAGAAAGCCCTAGTTCCCCTCCTCATCATTACAGGAAGCCTCACATCCCTTTGACAACTCGAGAGGAACGCAGAGTTCAATGCTTCAAAAGGAGATGATGCTTGTCTCGTCTTGAATATTGATAGGAATCCCCAAATCACTGTGGCAACTGGAAAGGGACCCTGGGTCTCTTGCCTCCCCTTGAGAGGCGTCCCTATTGCTCTGCCACGCCTCAAGGAGAATCCTGAGTTGTCTCTTGCTACTAGACAGGATTCTTGATGTCGCTGAACAAACACGAGTTTTGAAGGGCCATCCCCATCATAACTCATGAATATACCTCAGGTTTCCACTGAAAATTGAGAAAAAACATGAGACATCCCACTCGCCACTAGATGAGGCCAGATTCCCCTACACTGTGTGCAGAGCAATTCCGTGTTCCCCATCAAACACGAAAGGAGGGTTGACTTCCTTGATGGAACTCCATAGAGTCCCCAAGAACACTCTCACAAGTCTAGAGGGACCCTGAGGTCATCACAGCAACATGAAAAAGCTCCGTGTACCCCAAATCAACTTGAGATGAGAGCTGATTCCCTGGCTTCGACTCAAGAGGAATGCCAACTTTCCACAAGCACCTCAAGAGGAGGCTTCTCTCAGCTATAAGTATGTGAGAGGGACCCTGAGTTTGCTGCCTCAAGTGGAACGGACACCTAGATGCCCTGACTCGAAATAAGGCCAGATTTTCCTGCAGTGACTTGAATGCAGGCTCGTCTTTCATCTCACACGATGAAGGGATGTTTGAATCCCCTGTGGAGACCCTAAGGAGAGCCCTAGATCCTCGCATCACCTCGACAGGAGGCCTCACATCCCTTTGACAACTCGAGAGAAAGACGGAGTTCAATGCTTCTAAAGGAGATGATGCCTGTCTCATCTTGAAAATTAATATTAATCCCAATATCCCTGTGGCAACTGAAACGGGACACTCGGCCTCCAGCTTCACATCGAGAGGCGTCCCTTTTGCCCTGCCAAACCTCAAGGAAATCCCGAGGTGTCCCTCGCAACTAGACAGGAGTCTTGACATCGCTGAACAAACACAAGTTTTGAAGGGCTCTCCCCGTCGTAACTCGAGAATATACCATAGGTTCCCACCGCAACTTGAGAAAAACCATGAGACTTCCTCCTCGCTGTGGAATGAGACCCAATTCCCCTGCTTTGCCTGCAGAGCAATTCCGTGTTCCCCATCAAACATTAAAGGAGCCTTGACTTCCTTGATGGAACTCCAGAGAGTCCCCAAGAACACTGTCACAAGTCTAGAGGGACCCTGAGATCACCGCAGCAACACGAAAGAGCTGCGTGTACCCTAAATCAACTTGCGATTAGGCCCGATTCCCCTACATTGGCTCCAGAGCCATCTCGCATTCCACATCAAACACAAATGGCTTGACTTCCTTTAGGCAACTCCAAGGAATTCCCAAAAAGACCATCTGAAGTCCAGAGGAACAACAAGGACAGCACAGCAACATGAGAAAAGCTCCATATACCCCAAATCATCTCGAGATCAGAATGGATTCCCTGTCTTCGACTCAAGAGGAATGCCAACTTTCCACAAGCACCTCAAGAGGAGGCTTCACTCAGCTTTAGGTATGTGAGAGGGACCCTGAGTTTGCTGCCTCTAGTGGAATGGACACTGAGATGCCCTGACTCGAAATAAGGCCGGATTTCCCTGCAGTGACTTAAATGTAGGCTCCTCTTTCATCTCCCAAAATGAAGGAATGTCTGAAAACCCTGTGGAGACCATGGAGAAAGCTCTAGTTCCCCGCTTCATCATGGCAGGACGCCTCACATCCTTTTGAAACCTCGAGAGGCACGCGGAGTTCAATTCTTTAAAAGGAGATGATGCCTGACTCCTCTTGAAAATTGATATTAATCCCAGTATCCCTGTGGCACCAGGAAAGGGACCCTGGGTCTCCCGCCTCTCTTTGAGAGGGGTCCCTATTGCCCTGCCACGCCTCGAAGAGAATCCCGAGGTGTCCCTCGCAACTAGACAGGAGTCCTGACGTCGCTGAACAAACATGAGTTTTGAAGGGCCATCTCCGTCGTAACTCGAGAATATACCCTAGGTTCCCGCCGCAACTCTAGAAACACCATGAGACTTCCCCCTCTCCACCAGATAATGCCCGATTCCACTGCATTTTGTGCAGAGCAATTCCGGGTTCCACATAAAACATGAAAGGAGCCTTGACTTCCTTAATGGAACACCATAGAGTCCCCAAGAACACGGTCAAAAGTCTAGAGAGACCCTGAGGTCACCGCAGCAACACAAAAGAGCTCCGTGTACCCTAAATCAACTCAAGATGAGGCCCGATTCCACTGCATTGCATGCAGACCACATCCGTGTTCCCCATCAAACATGAAAGGAGCCTTGACTTCCTAGATGAAATTCCACATAGTCCTCAAGAGGACTGTCACAAGTCTAGAGATTCAACATGAGATGCAATACGAAAGCACTCCGTGTACTCCAAATCAACTCGAGATGAGGCCCAATTCCCCTGCAATGTCTCCAGAGCCATCCCGCATTACCCATAATACACGACAAGGGTCTTACTTTCTTTAGGCAACTCCAGAGTTTCCCTGAGAATACCGTCTCAAGTCTAAAGGAACACCAGGTTCAACATGCTGTGTTTTTTCATGGTAGATATTTTGCTTTTCTTGGCTAAGGTGTTGACAAGTGAAAGGCATTTTTATAGAAATAACAGCAAACCACAAAGAGAAAATCTTGAACATAGAAATAAAGACAGAAAGGAAACTTCTAGGAGAGAATAGACCAGGCAGTAGCTTCAATATCAGTTCTCTTCTCCCTGACAGCATTTTATCTCTTCTCTCTTAGGAAAAGGGCTGTATTCACCAGGGATTTGGTCACATTCTCCTTTCCACATGAGGAGTAAAAAGGAGGTCTGGCACTCTCTTCTTATCATGACTCATTTTTTTTTTGCAGGAAGAAGATTCCTCACACCCAATGGAACCACCCTTCTGTCAGAGAGAGAAGGCTCTCTGCCTCCAGGGTTCTGCCAAACCATCCACAAGAGCAGTCAGTCAGTCATTTCCTCCCAAGCATGGCTTTCAATAAACTAACAAAACAAAACAAAAACAGAAAAACACAAAAAGCAACAAACTGATGCTGTTGTCTCCTAGATAATATCAGTATTACCATAGGAGTGCTGCAGGTATGGAAGTCAGAAACTGGAAGAAATTATTTGAGGAGCTTTAATATCTATGGTTTTTCCAGTGGTGATGTATGGATGTGAGAGTTGGACTGTGAAGAAAGCTGAGTGCCAAAAAATTGATGCTTTTGAACTGTGGTATTGGATAAGACTCTTGAGAGTCCCTTGGACTGCAAGGACATCCAACCAGTCCATCCTAAAGGAGATCAGGCCTGGGTGTTCATTGGAAGGACTGATGCTGAAGCTGAAACTCCAATACTTTGGCCACCTGATGTGAAGAGTTGAGTCATTGGAAAAGACCCTGATGCTGGGAGGGATTGGGGGCAGGAGGAGAAGGGGACAGCAGAGGATGAGATGGCTTGATGGCATCACCAACTCAATGGACATGAGTTTGAGTAAACTCCCGGAATTGGTGTTGGACAGGGAGGCCTGGCATGCTGTGATACATTGGGTTGCAAAGAGTTGGACACGACTGAGCGACTGAACTGAACTGAACAGAACATCTACGACACACTTGTTCTATGCTCTGGTCTCCACCCAGTGAACCTTGGATATTGGGGTTGGTTGATTGCAGTAATGTCTGAATTTCTTCCCACCACCTGTATCCAGGCCTTTCATAATGCCCCCCTGCACTGACTTTTGGCACAGTCACGTGTCTTGATTTGGCCAAGGGAGCATCCTGAAAAGTGCCTGTATATTGGAGCTGGTCCTCTTGCTGGTCTTGCAACCACTGCTGCTGCCACCAAATGATCAAGCACAAGCTTGCTTCCTGGAGGAGATACCACATGATCAGAGATAAGCCATCCTACTCGAGCCATCATAGACTAGCCAGTTGCCAGTCAACTCTACAGCTGATCACAGATGTATGAGTGCCCAGCTGATTAGCTGTGTTAGCAGAGTCTGGTCCCAAGCTGCAAGAACCACTCAGGCACAAGAGGCCTACACTGCAACTTCTCAAATTGTAAGCCAAAGTAATGTCTTTTTTTTTCTTTTTTCTTTTTGTTGTTGTTGTAGGCCACCTGGTTTTGAACTGTTTTGTTATGTAGCAAAAGTTAACTGACACAGATATTTCCCTAAGTGTTCTCCTAGAGCCCAGTGCCACTGGTGGGATCACATGGCTGGGATTTTAGGGACATTTTCTACTGCGCCTAGTGTAATGTGGGTGAACTGAGCTAGCAGGTGGGCTGTTACCAGTCATACTCTGTGCTGTTCAGGAGCACAGGCTTTGGAGTCAAATTGGCATTGATTCGAATCATGGCATTATATCAGTGTAGAAGTAACAGTTATAAAATCTCAGTGGTATAAAAACATCAAAATCTCAGTGGCTTCATACCAGAAAGGTGTATTTCTCTCCTATGTCACTGCTTATATATATATATATATATATATATATATATATATATTTGGTGCCGTATACAGATGCGATCGTATTTCCCTGGTGGCTCAGATGGCAAAGAATCTGCCTGCAACACAGGAGATCAGGTTTGATCCCTGGGTCAGGAAGATCCCCTGGAGAAGGAAGTGGCAACCCACTCCAGTATTCATGCCTAGAGAACTCCATGGACAGAGGAGCCTGGTGAGCTACAGTCCATGAGATTGCAAAGAGTTGGACATGGTTGAACAACTAACACTCTTCACTCACATCTGTGATGATCTGCAGAGCTGGCTGGCTGCCAGGTCTAAGAGGGCTCAGTTGGGATGGTATCTTGTCCTCCAGCTGGCTAACTTGTGCATGATCACACTCATGTATATTCATGTAGAGATTCAGGGACCAAGGCTCCTTCCACCTAGTGTGTTCTCTGGGTCCTCCACTGGATCTTCTGCAACCAGCCAGGAGACAAGAAAAGAAAAAGAACATGGAGAATCTGGTGGGTTTAAAGGCCAGGGCTGTAAATGTCAGAAGTTAACTCATTCCATTGCTAGAACTAGTCACATGGTTCTACCTAGATGTAAAGGGACTGGGAACATGATCCAGTAGAGCACCAAGGAAAGAGAGAAGGTACATATTGGTGAGATACAGAAATCTGTCTCATTTAGCAATTCATTAACTAGGTCATTAGGCAAGTTACTTGATTTCTTTGATAGTTAAATAGTCCTGTGTGGATTGTACAATCATGTAGAAGTGACCTCATGCCAATCTGTCTTTTCATTCTGGTCTGTGTCCATTCATACTAGGAATTGAGGCTGTTTAATGCCATATTGTTATGCTGTTTTTGAGAATCAGGCCCTATCTGGCATACCAAGGAAGAAGGATATGAATGGTTTTCCCTGGGTGCAGGAAATGAGTGGGTACATTTTTTGCAAGGAAATTTTTTAAATTATAAAACCATCTGTGAGTTGGCCTTTTTTTTTATTATTGTCATATGCCAGTAAATAATAATAAAATATTCTTTCCTAAAAGAAAAACTGTTATCTAACTGTGGAAAATTCTGAAAGAGTTGGGAATACCAGACCACCTGAACTGTCTCTTGAGAAATCTGTATGTAGGTAAGGAAGAAACAGTTAGAACTGGACATGGAACAACAGACTGGTTCCAAATAGGAAAAGGAGTACATCAAGGCTGTATATTGTCACCCTGCTTATTTAACTTATATACAGAGTACATCATGAGAAACACTGGGCTGGAGGAAGCACAAGCTGGAATCAAGATTGCCGGGAGAAATATCAATAACCTCAGATATGCAGATGACACCACCCTTATGGCAGAAAGTGAAGAAGAACTAAAGAACCTCTTGATGAAAGTAAAAGAGGAGAGTGAAAAAGTTGGCTTAAAGCTCAACCTTCAGAAAGCTAAGATCATGGCATCTGGTCCCATTGCTTCATGGCAGATAGATGGGGAAATAGTGGAAACAATGGCAGACTTAATTTTTTTGGGTTCCAAAATCACTGCAGATGGTTACTGTAGCCATGAAATTAAAAGACTCTTACTCCTTGGGAGGAAAGTTATGACCAACCTAGACAGCATATTAAAAAATAGAGACGACCAACAAAGGTCCGTCTAGTCAAAGCTATGATTTTCCCAGTAGTCATGAATGGATGTGAGAGTTGGACTGTAAAGAAAGCTGAGCATGGAAGAATTGATTCTTTTGAACTGTGGTGTTGGAGAAGACTCTTGAGAGTCCCTTGGACTGCAAGGAGATCCAACCAGTGCATCCTAAAGGAGATCAGTCCTGAATATTCATTGGAAGGACTGATGCTGAAGCTGAAACTCCAATACTTTGGCCACCTAATGTGAAGAACTGATTCATTTGAAAAGACCTTGATGCTGGGAAAGATTGAAGGCAGGAGGAGAGGGGGATGACAGAGGATAAACAGGTTGGATGGCATCACCAACTCAATGGAGATGAGTTTGAGGAAACTCTGGGAGTTGGTGATGGACAGCCTGGTGTGCTGCAGTCCATGGGGTCACAAAGAGTTGGACACAACTGAGCGACTGAACTGAACTGAAGACCTAAACAGTTACTGCAATACTATTGAGATTTAATTGTATTATGTAGCTAGAATGGACCCTTAACACACAAGGGCCCAACTGCACACTTGAGGAGTACATTACAGAGGTATTTGGATTTCAGTTTCATTTGAGCATGTTTTCAAATAATCACCCTGGTCACTCTGTTTCAGTGTTTTATTTATTTATTTATTTAAATTGAGTAACTCACTTTAATTGGGGAATAACTACAATATTGTGATGGTTTTTGCCATGCATCAACATGAATCAGCCACAGGTATTCATGTTTCCCCCTCCCCCATCCTTAATGCCCTTCCCACCTTCCTCCCCAACCTCTCTCTCTGGTTGTCCCAGAGCAGGCTTTGGATTCCCTGCTTCATGCACTGAATTTGCGCTGGTCATCTATTTTACATATGGTAATGTACATGTTTCACTGCTATTCTTTCAAATCATCAGTGGGAGAAGGCAGGGTGGGATGTTTCATGTTCTAAACTTTTGAACACAAATAGAAAGCATGTGGTCACATAGAATGTTAGAACTAAAGGAACTCAGCTTCTGTTCCATCATCTTCACAAGCATTGTTTATGTTTGCTTTACAGCTTAAATGCAAGAATATCTAGTACCACAGGTGTTGGAGACACAAAGTGATCCCAAAGGGAACTTTTGTTGTTTTTCAGTTTCTAAGTCATGTCCAACTCTTTGTGGCCCCATGGACAGCAGCATGTCAGGCTTCCTGTCTTTCACTATCTTCAGGAGTTTGCTCAAACTCATACCCATTGAGTCGATGATGCCATCCAACCATCTCATCCTCTGTCACCCTCTTCTCCTCCTGCCCTCAGTCTTTCCCAGCATCAGGGTCTTTTCCAGTGAGTTGGCTCTGCACATCAGGTGCCTGAAGTTTTGGAGCTTCAGCTTCAACATCAGTCCTTCCAATGAGTATTCAGGGTTGATTTCAGATTGACTGGGTTGGTCTCCTTGCAGTTCAAGGGACTGTCAATTCTTTTCCATTTATGCTAAACCATTATGAACTTATTTGGAAGCTCACCAAATTCACTTCCATATGGATTATAGTATCTACTTAAAGGATAAAGTGTTTTAGTCAGCATGGGCTGCTATAAAACAGACCACATGCTGGCTGGCTTAAACAACAGACATTTGTTTCTCACAGTTCTGGAGGCTGGTAAGTCCAGGGTGAAGATGCTGGCCAGTTTGGTTCTTGGTAAGGGCTCTCTTCTTGGATTGCAAATGGCTGTCTTGTTGCTGTATCCTCACAAGGTAGAGAAAGGAAACTCTGATGTCTACTCCTCTTCTTATAAGGGCACTAGTCCAACCATGGGGGCTCCACCTTTATGAAATCATCTAAATTTAATCACATCCCCAAAGCCCTACCTCCTGATGCTATACCTTAGGGGTAGGGCTTCAAGAAATAAATTTGAGGTGGGACACAAGCATTCAGTCCAAGACAATTGGTAATGAAATTGTACCACTTTGAAGGTAATTTGAGGGAGAAGTCAGAAAATGATATGATCTGTGCTCAAATTTTCCTAGCTTAGCCACTGGCTACTCCACAGAGATTTGGTCTTTGATATCTGCTCCTTGCTAGCACTCAGCCCTCCACTGTTTCCTGGATCTTCCCACATGCATTAGGATCTTCATTAGAAGCAGGATGACTGGATAGGTCTGCAGAATTCCAGGTCTCAGATCTAGACATTGTGGCCTAGACCACACAGTTCACTGGCGGGTGTGGCAAAGCCATGTTGAATCCAAGGGTGTAAGCATAGAAGCAGATCATCATCTCCTGAATCCTTATCCTTTCTCTCACCTGTAGTTTGCTGCCCTAGTCTTTTTGCTTGTTTGTTTTGTTTTTAAGTCAATGAAATACCAGCTGCCTATCAGATAGCTCTGTTCAATTTTCCTCTTATCCAAATGATTAAATCCAAATCTGCATGGATCTGTTCTTCCCATTCATGACTCTTTTTCCAAGTGTCCCACATTCTTCCTTTAGTTGTTGTTGTCACCATTATTCTCCTAGCTTCTGTAATCCTGGACATGTTCTCTTTTACTCTTTCAACAAAATTTCAAGATCTGTAATCAAGTTCTTTCCTCTTCCATTTAACCTGGTTTCAATCCAGATCAACTTGTATCTAAGATTGTGCCTCACTAACCCTGCCACTAACCTTGTTTCCTACTGCCAAATGAACCTTTCCAAATACCATTTCCATCATGTCACTGTTCCCCCAAGAGTTTGCAATAGTTTCCTGTTGCTAATGTATCGAAATTATCTCCCCTGAGGCCTGAGGATGCTGGAGCAAATGATAGATGAAAGTTTTTTTCAACTAAACATTCCAGTTTTCAATTAAAGATGTTTTTCCATAAGCCTAAATCTTTCTTTTATACATAAGAAGGATGTGTTAACTGATGTAGGGGCTTAATAAATATTTCTTGAATAGAGAAAAGAACTTTATGGTTAGTATGTGAAACTGTAACTCCCCTAAATAGGGTACTTTATCCATATTCATTTATGGATACTGTTTTATTTATCTATAGTTGCATTTATAAGCTATTGAAAACCTTGGTGACTTAAAACAATGATTTTATTACCTTTCATATTTCTGTGGGATGCCTGGGGTCATCGAGGCAGTTCTTCTGCTGATCACTCTTGAGTTCTGTCACACAGTTGTAGTTAGATGGAGGCTTGGCTGAGATGCCAGGATAGCTGCTCCTCTTTCCCACTTTAAGTGGCCTCCTCTGTCTCTCCGTGTGGCCTCTCTACGTTTTCTGTCAATGTGATCTTTCCAGAAGGAAAGCCAAACTTCTTATGTGAAGACTCAAGGTTTTCAAAACTAAAAAGTGGAAGCTGCCAGGTCTATGAAGCTTAGGCTCTAGCTGGTATAGTGTCAGTTCTGCCATATTCTGTTATTTAAATCAAGTCCCAGGAAAGGCCAGCTTCAATGACGGAGGGGTCTACACATGGAGTAAATTCAAAGAGATGTGGTTCATTGGGAGCCATCTTTGGAGACCGGGGTACCATCCTCTGGCTCTTACTGATTCATAGCCTTTCTACATGAAAAATGTGCTTACCTCTGCAAATCTCATCCTAAATATGGTATCAGTTTAAATTCCAGGATATTGTCAACAAAATCAAGTGCTGGTATGGATGTGACTGCCAGAAGGCATCTTCTCATATGCACTTTCTCAGGTGCAGAGACCAGTGAAGAAGAGTAGATTATCACCCACCCCCAACCCATCACTTTGATGTAGTGGTGAAAGAGACAGAAAAACTTCAGCAGACTCCCATGTTCAAAAAGAGGAGAAAAGGGAGACATGAGCATTTCCTGATTTATAGCAATTCTAAAATCCAACCCAGTGCATATCCCAATTTCTCTAACTCAAGGCAGAGGATAGTCCTTGATTAAGGTACAATTTTGCTTTTTAGGAATGGTTTCCCTCTGCTCTTGGTTTTATCCTCTCGGTTCTGGCTTTGAGTCATTCTTCCATTTTCATTAAAATGGCCTATGTTTGTAGCTGTATAACTCTCAACCTGTTTCCTATCTCTTTGGAAGTTAAGGGCCCAAAGTGAAGGCAAACTGGGGTGGCTAGTCTATGAACATACCCCAATGAATCACACCTCCTGTTCATATTCTTCTGTGGTTCCCCTACTCGTTGAATCTGGGCTGGCCCACTGATCTGTTTTAACCAATGGACAATGGCAGTCTTCTGATTTTGTACTTTGGGGATGCCTGAGCCACCACCATGTAAGAGGTCTTGTTTCCCTGCTGCAAAGACCACATGTAGAGTCTACATAGAGAGGAAGAAGCTTGAGACTATGGAGAGGGAGAGAGACCATGTCAACCTAGTATCCTGGTTGAGCCTCCAGATGAACCCATGCTAAGCTGTTACCTTACTGCAAGCACACGAGAGAATTCAAGTGAAACCACCAGAAGAACTTCCAATTGAGCCTAGTCAACCTTTGGAACTGTGAAAGGTAAAGTCATTTTAAGCCATTAAATCGGGGTGGTTTGTTATGCAGCAGTAGAAAACCACACATAATCCATTCACTGAAAGTTACTGAACTGTCCATCTGTGCCTGACGCTGCATTAGGTGACGTGAATGTAAGACTAAATAAAGCATTGATTCTGAGCTCTACCTCATTTTTAGTAATGAAAGATTTTTGTAAAAGGAAATGTTTCAATTTTTTTTTTTAAATTTTAAGAGTGAAAGATTTCTGTTTAAAATATACTAACAGTGAATTCTTTTATAAAAAGAAATAATCACTCTGAGATTTTTCAAATTTTTAATTTTTCACATTAAAGTTTTTAAATAGTGAAGCATACCAGAGTTTTTAATAACAGAATTTGATTCAGCAAATATTATCTGATCCTTTGCTACATGTTTCCTCAGTATATTTAAAAAATCTGTGTGAAATTCAAGTGCTGTTTTTCCACCTGATAACTACTAGCTTGCATGGGACTTGTTAAGTTACTTGGGGGATCCTAGTTTTGTCTATTAGCATGTATTCTTGTTATTATCGTGCATCCCATGGTTGTTTCCTTATTGCTTCAGCAAGAATTACATTCGGTTGTTCAGTTTCTAAATGACCTAATTAGCAGCAGTTTTTCCATTTTTTTTTCTTTAGAATTCTCTTAGTCTACAGTTGGGTTCCCTCTCTATTACTCTCTTTTCCTCCCTGAGTTTTACTCAACATTCTGCTAATGAGTTCATATTCCACTCTTGTCCCTCCATGGATTGTTGCCCATGCGTTTGGAGACTTCCTTGCCTTAATTACTGGGGGGGAAAATCTCTTCTTGGTCTTTCCTTGCTAGACATTGCTGGCTCTGAGTTTCTAGCTCTTACCTCTGATGTGTCTTTGTTTTTCACATAAAGAGAGATCATAAAGCAGAGAGAAGCCCTGAAGACCATATAATTTTATAGATGATCAAACTTTGGCCAGAGAGCCTAGTGACTTATTCAAAGAACTACAGTTAGTGGCAGAATCAGGGCCAGAATCCATATCTCCAAACTAAGAAGTTCTGGTTTCACTATAGTAATGAATTCACTCTCAAACCACATCAAACTAATGCAGGTAGGCTAACTGATGCTTGATCAACCCGTTCTATTTACAATTAATTAATAAATTTTCATTATATCTCAATTAGATTCTCAGTCTTGGACTACAACTGGGGGAAAATAAGAGAAAAAAGAGAAGTAGAGTGAGTTCATAAGCTGTGAGGTGTACAGCAGCAGTTCATAATATTTATCTTTGCTTAGGGTTTTGATGAATGCTCTTGAGCCTCTCATTACTTTATTCTAGAAATATTTACTGAGTATCTACTCTGTGTATATCTGTGTGTATACACACATAAACACAATTTGCTTAGATCTTCTTTTAGGGAGCCACTGTGTGAATGGTGTCAATATCATCATAAATATCTTATAATACATACAAGTTTCATACCCATAGCAATATACCAAAAATTAGTTGCTTTTTTGGGGAAATGCACACTGTGATTCCTTATAGACAGTTTACCTTCATAATTATTCCCATGTCTCCAATTCTTAGAATCATCTAATTCTTGTATTTCATAGTGGAGGACCTCAGACTCAAACATCTTCAAAGGCCATGTAGTTATGGTAAATGAGTGAAGTAGGTGGAGACCTGGAGACAGGCGGTGTTGAGACTACAAGTCCTGTTTGAAGGGGCAGCTGCCACTCCATGTCAGGTGATTTTTGTCATGTGGGAAATCAAGGGCTAGTACTTCTAGAACTTCTGTATTTCTAAGAAAGGCTGGAAATCTTTCTTTATATGAAATCTCCTGATTTTTATAATGTTGATGACTAATCAAAAACATTTAAAACCTCTGCACTGGCCAACTGAAACATGTGTACCTAATTAATATCCTGGACATATAGTTTGCCCTAGTACCCTTTGTGTGCCTTCTCCATTTGAAGAGACAAATTGTAAGATCCAAGCTTCCAAGCCACAGGGCTCTCTTGTTTCTAAGAATTCTGGAAGTGAGGGCTCAAGGGAAATAGTCCTAACTCACTGACCTCCTGAGTGGTCAAACAACCCACCCACTGATTTGCTTGGTCAGTTCCCACTTAATGCCACTGAGAGAATAAAAATCCCTTTCTAGAGAAAATGCAGGGAAAAGTGTTGTTCCTTTTGCAGAGATCAAAATAAGGGCTATCTTGCTTTTATTCAAACTATAGTAATTATTCTAGAAATTAAAATGTAGTATTGGTATGTATGCTACCCAATGGGTGTGTTTGATGTTTGGCCCTACATGGGTCATGCGAACACAAATCTATACATGGCACCTTGAATCCTATTTCTCCAGACTCAATAATTAGTGCCTGATATTAGCTCCAACTTCTCAGTTCAAGGTCCTCACTAGTCTCCTAAACTTCAAATCTAATTGCCTGTCTTATTTCATTTTCTCATTTGTCAAATATTTATAGACTGCCTCCTAGGTGCCAGATATGTTTTAAACACTAAAGATATATGACAGTTAATCACATAGACATGGTCTATTCACCCACAAAGCTTATTCTCTGTGAAGCCTAGGGAGACAATAGTCATGTAAAGAAATGAATAAATAACACAGTTTCAAGCAGTGATAATTGTTATGAAGAAAGTAAAATGGGGAAATGGGATAGGAGTGATTGAGGAAAAGCTGTACTGCACAGTCATTTGAATTGAGACCTGAATGGTGAGAAGGTGACAGCAATGCAAAGATATGGGGGAAGAGGGTTGCAATCAAGGGAAACATCTGGTGCAAAAGCCTGTCACAGGACTGAACTTGAAGCATTTAAGGATCAGAAAGTCAACCTGTGGCTGGAAAGTCTAAGCTGACTTCTTTCCAGTATTTGCCCGTTTATAATCCTGGTTTTGACAGAACTTGCCTAGTTCTATTTATTAGCTACCTTTGCTGGTTCTCTCCAAGGTCCTGATGAAAGCTTGTGTCCTTCTTTGGAGAATTTATCCACTACTAAAACCTTATTTATTACCTCAGTGTTGTCTTCACCTAAGTATATGTACTAACTTATGAATTCAGGTAAATTTTCTATGCATGGAAATGGCAAGAAGACTTGCCATATTTACAGATTTCTTCTCTCTGGAACCCAGAAACCATATGAAGTAGTCGAGAAAGATAATGTCCTAAACTAAAGCAGTGGCTGGGATAGAATCATCAGTACCTGATAGCCCACTAGACATGTCTGTGTGGATGTGGATCTATGCAATGCGAGTGAGGGGACACACTAAGGGAGAATGACTCCAAAGTGTCAGACTTTAGTCAATGGTAGACGACAAGTGCTACTCACTGAGATTCAGAAAACAGGAGGAGAAGTAGGCTTTATTTGGATGAAGGTGGGTAGGTGAATACAGGTAATGGAAGGAAAGAAAGAGTGGAGAGTTAAGAAGGAATTCCCGAATCCGAATAGCAGGTAGTCTCTTTCTGCCATCTTAGACTGGAACTTCAAATAGATATTGCAAAGTAAGAAAGATTACAATGGGAAAACAGGTCTATAATATAATTGAATGCCATTACTTTTCTATATTCTGATAAAATAATTTTACAAGGAGTACATCAAAGCTGTATATTGTCACCTGCTTATTTAGCTTATATGCAGAGTACATCATGTGAAATGCTGGGCTGGATGAAGCACAAGCTGGAATCAGGATTGCCAGAAGAAATATCAATAACCTAAAATATGGAGATGACACCACCCTTATGGCAGAAAGTGAAGAGAAACTAAAGAGCCTCCTGATGAAAGTGAAAGAGAAGAGTAAAAAAGCAGGCTTAAAACTCAACATTAAAAAAACTAAGATCGTGGCATCCAGTCCCATTACTTCATAGTAAGTAGATGGGGAAACAATGGAAACAGTGAGAGACTTTATTTTTCGGGGCTCCAAAATCACTGCAGATGGTGACTGCAGCCATGAAATTAAAAGACCCTTACTCCATGGGAGGGAAGTTATGACCAACCTAGGCAGTATATTAAAAAGCAGAGACTTACTTTGCCAACAAAGGTCCATTTAGTCAAAGCTATGGTTTTTCCAGTAGTCATGTATGGATGTGAGAGTTGGATCCTAATGAAAGCTGAGTGCCAAAGAATTGATGCTTTTGAACTGTGGTGTTGGAGAAGACCCTTGAGAGTCCCTTGGACTGTAAGGAGATCCAACCAGTCCATCCTGAAGGAAATCAGTCCTGAATATTCATTGGAAGGAGTGATGTTGAAGCTGAAACTCCAATTCTTTGGTCACCTGATGCAAAGAACTGACTTATTTGAAAAGACCCTGCTGCTGGGAAAAATTGAAGGCAAGAGGAGAAGGGGATGACAGAGAATGAGATGGTTGGATGGCATCACCGACTCTATAGGCATGAGTTTGAGCAAGCTCTGGGAGTTTGTGATGGACTGGGAGGCCTGGCGTGTTGCAGTCCATGGTGCTGCAAAGAGCTGGACATGACTGAATGACTGAACTAACTGACTGAATTTTACAAGCTGATCTAGAAACTCACCCATTAATAATGGAATTGCTTCCATTAAATCAGAATGCTACAAACCATGTAAGTTAAAAGTTTAGGCGATTCCCTAGGAAATTCAGGCTAGAGCTCTTTGATGTCAATCCAGTGTTACCTTCATCCAACTAAGTATATTTGATTAATATAATCCTAAATATATTCCTTGGTTTTAGAGAACTGGAGCAAAGTGGCAGACATGGCATCATTATATCGTGGCTAATATTCACTAATCACTAAACAAAACTTATTGGGTAATAACTATGTGCCAGACATTATGCTGGGTGCTGGGGATGCAACGATGAGTAAGACATAGCTCTTGCACAAAAATTACAAATAAACCATACCTAGTCTGACCTTTGCACAGAGACTCTTTTTTGTGACTGATGGATACTGTCTTTTAAGTGGTATGTTATGAATCAAGGCTATATGGGGCCAATTTGTACTTACTCTTTTATTCTTAAAGCTAATTGCAAATTCTCATCTCAGCACAGAGCCCTGTGATGCCAAGAGACTCATTGTAGTTCACTGGGGAGATGAAAGAATTCTAGTAGTGGTCAAGATCTTCTGTGTTTATTATTTTAAGAGTTTGTTCCACTTGGAAATAGCTTTCCTAGTTATTATTTATGCGTCCTCTCACCTGGTCTTCCGATAAAGCTGCTTGCGGGCATACATTCTGGCATTTTGATGGAATGGGTTTATTTCTTTTACCCTGGACACCAGGTGCTGCTGGCTAAAAACAGCAGAGGACTGAATCTCTTCTCTTAAGGGTCCTGGTAGCTCTGTGGCAAATTCGGCCACCGAGCTATCTAGGCTCTATTATTTCCATCCTAATGGGCTTTCCTCCCTAATGGTGTGTGTATGTGTGTGTATGAGAGAGAAGTGGGAGCAGGGGAGAGAGAGAGAATATGTTTCATTGTCCCTATTCTCAAATGAAGTTGACGTTCTCAGTTGTCTCACAGCATTTTCTGGAAATAAAACAGGACAAAAATGTGGCTGTACCTAGAAAAAATGAATTGT
This sequence comes from Muntiacus reevesi, assembly GCF_963930625.1. Classification (NCBI taxonomy): domain Eukaryota; kingdom Metazoa; phylum Chordata; class Mammalia; order Artiodactyla; family Cervidae; genus Muntiacus; species Muntiacus reevesi. Next base: position 247,407 of record NW_027078017.1, read on the forward strand.
GATATTTAAAAATATCACTAATTGTGCAGTAGTTTGAGCACTCTTTGGCATTGCCTTTCTTTGGGATTGGAATGAAAATTGACCTTTTCCTGTCCTGTGGCCACTGTTGAATTTTCCAAATTTGCTGGCATATTGAGTGCAGCACTTTCACAGCATCATCTTTCAGGATTTGAAATAGCATATGAGAGATGGGATAATCTACTGGTTAAAACCCCCACTTTTTTTATTTGGCTTTTGCTGGTGTGATTTCAGGTGAATTACTAAATCTCTTCGAGCCACAATTTCTTTGTCTTTGAAAAGATAATAACTTAATCTGCTTCATATGTTGCTGTGAGGGTTGAATAACTTATTTAGGTAAAGCACTTAGCCTGGTGTCTGGCAAATGGAAAATGTTAACTTAATCAAGTATTTATTCTCCTTATCCCTTCCCTGCCCAAGAGGACCTTATAGCTCTTTACAAATGCAGTTATACAGAAATGACAACCTTCATCCTCCCATGACCCACTGAAATAAAAAACAGTTGCAAAATGGAGAGACCTCATGTGCCCAAGAAAACAAGCTGTTGAAGGACCAGGATTTTAATTCTGATGCTTTGGTCAGTTGGCTGGATGACCTTGGACAGACTCTTTGTTTACAGTTATATTAACATTTCTGCAATATTTGGATGGAGAAGCTAAGGGCCTGACTCCCCCCTTCCCCCGCCCCAGGTAATAGAAATGCTCATGTCTCCCCTATGCCCTTTAAAATCAACCAATCAATCAATATCCATCCAAACATTTCAATAAAAGACTTTCTCTTTTTGGTCCCAGTCAACCTTCTTAAAAGGTTATCTGCATTAATTTTTCTCCACCTTTCCACCTGCATTTGTTCCTTAGCAAGGCATGGCAATCTGCCCTTGGCCTCCTAACCATCATTACACCAGCTCTGGTTAAAACTACCTCTTCATTAACAACAGCAAGTGGTTATCTTTCGATCTTCATCTTGCTTAACTTTTGACCACAAAAAGAAGAAGGCAAATGACCTTAAGGTGTGGGAAATACATTTTGAAGTTTGAGTCCAGACAAACTGAGTCTCAATGCTGAAATCGCAATTGCCATTTAAAGGACCTTTGTTCTGCTGAAAACATCCCATATTCAGAATCAAAATGTGAATTATTCAAGTAATCAAGGAAACTAGGTCTACTAAAGTACCTTACCGTGACATCAGACACCAAAAGTGAAATCTGATGACAGGGAAATGATTAGAGCACAAAGCAATCTGTTGCTTTGTTCTGATGTGAAATGATGATGGTAAAGTAGGCACCTGCTGCTATTTGTACCTGATGGGTCCTAATACATTCCAGACCACTGTCTAGTCATTCTGCCATGTTCAATCACAATGTATTTGTCTGGTGTCATATACCATTAAGACCTTCTTCTTTGTTAAGGAGCCTCTACAAAGATCCAAGCAAAATATTAAAGATGATAATTTGCCTTACAGCAGACATTTTCAGTGGTTAATTTCAGGCACACAGGTATGTAGGTGCGGGCAATATTTTTGGTTACGAAAAACTTTTCCAAGCCCTCTGGACCACCACTCCCTTCCTTTTTTTTCACCTCCCCTTGGAGTTGACTGCATTTTAATGGGGCGTTTGGTGAAGCTGCTACCCTGAGCTGAGTCAGATTGTTGCAGAGAAAGTTTATCATTCTCAGGATTGCTGTCAGGATGATTAAATAGGGCTGTTGTGCAATAGGTCCCAACCCACAGCAGCAATGAAGGGGAGTAAACACTGGACTGGGAACCGGGAACTGGTCTAGTCTGGTTCGGTGACTCTGGGCAAGTCTCTTCCGCTCTGTTAGCCTGGGTAGTGTCACCTGTAAAAGGTGGGCTGACCTAGATAACTGACTCTAAAGTCAGTTTAAAAAATTTCTCTCTCAACTCTATAGTTCTCCGAATTTCTTTAAACCAGTTTTACCTTGGTTGATTTTATCACTACTTTGCAAAGTAACTACTTCTTGTCTCTCACCTCTTCACTTACTTTTTGGCTAGTTCACTCAGAGATAACCACAGGAAATATGCATCTCACAAGCAAATAATTTTCTCTTTTGGAGACATCTATGCTGTGTTCACTGTGGAGCAATTACATGGTAAATCTGGGATGTGTCCAGAACATTCACTCTTATAAAATGAGGCTCTTCAACCTGAATGTTGGTTGCTCACTGATACTTGTATTAAATGCCAGTTGGGTGGCAAGGTTTGAAACCAGACAACTTTACTAGATAACCAGGCTCTGTATGAAATAGGTTATAGTCATCTCATGCTTCCACTCTGATAATTGCTCTAAAGATTTTCAAATCCTAAGACTGATGAAACTTTTTACATTTTTTTTTCTTGTTCCTGTTCCCCAGACTCAAGCTGATAGACAGCCAGAGCCTGGAAGCAATAATGACTCATTATTTAAACATTATTATGTCAATAATAATCATACCCTCTTTCTTGGGACTCAAGCACTAATATAAAGACTTTTTTAAAGACTCACAACCAGAAATACTGGGAAATTTCAGAATGTTAAGGATAAAAAGAATATCCTAAAAATGTCCCAATAGTGTTAACATAAAATATAGGACAGCTAGTTAATATTGAAGTTCAAATAGACAATAAGTAATTTTTTAGAGTAAGTATGTTTCTAGAATTTCCTTGTTTATCTGAAATGCAAACTTAGTTGTATATCCTATATTTTTACTTGCTAGATGTGGCAATGCTGTCTTTCAGAGTAAAACCAGATCACCCAAACATCCCATCAATTAGCAGTGGATGGTAAAAGGCAATTTGACTGATGTTTTCAAAATTCGGAGCCATTAAAAATTTCAACCTATAGTCCCAACCTACCCAAGATATCAATGAAGGAATAAATGAAAACTTTTTAAGACATTCAAGGGCCTAGAAAAAATGACCTCTCAGAAAGTTATCCAGTATGCATCCCAATAAAGCTGGCAAGTAAACCAAAGAAGACAGAGTACATAAAATATGCAAATATATGAAATATATGAAAATATATGAAAAATATGAAAATATATGAAAAATATGAAAATATGAAGAATATGAAAAATATGAAAAATATGAAAATATATGAAAAATATGAAAAATATGGAAAATATGAAAAATATGAAAATATATGAAAAACATGAAGAATATGAAGAATATGAAAAATATGAAAAATATGAAAATATATGAAAAATATGAAGATATATGAAAAATATGAAGAATATGAAAATATATGAAAAATATGAAAAATATGAAAATATATGAATTATATGAAAAATATGAAAATATATGAAACATATGAAAATATATGAAAAATATGAAGATTATGAAGAATATGAAAATATATGAAAAATATGAAAAATATGAAAATATATGAATTATATGAAAAATATGAAAAATATGAAAATATATGAATTATATGAAAAATATGAAAAATATGAAACATGAAAATATATGAAAAATATGAAACATATGAAGACTATGAAAATATATGAATAATGTGATGAATATGAAGAATATGAAATATATGAAAAATATGAAGAATATGAAAATATATGAAATATATGAAAATATATGAAATATATGAAAATATATGAATTATGTGAAATATATGAAAATATGAAAAATATGTGAAATATATGAGAATATATGAAATATATGAAGATTCTGAAAATATATGCAAAATATGCAATATATGAAATATATGAACTGTATGAAGAATATGATAATATATGAAAATATTAAAATATATGAAAATATATGAAAATTATGAAGTATATGAAAGTATATGAAAATATATGAAAGTGTATGAAATATGTAAAATATCCAAAATATATGAAATATATGGGAAAAAAACAGAAAATAAAGACAAACTATCCTGCCTTCATGGAGTTTACATTCAGGTGAAGAGATGAAAAGCATCTATGCTATAAAGTGATATGTTTTGTTGTAATAAATAAAGTAGAGGAGGAAATAGGAAGTGTTGTAGACTGCTGGAACTTTAGGAATGGTGTTTGGAACATCCTCACTGAGGATGTCTCCTCAGTCTAATGAGGGGACATGACTGTCTCCTCAGTCATTGTCTGCGATGGAATGGATTTAGGGAATCAGTCAAACTGTCCACTGTACCTGCAGAACGTACAGTCCAGGTAAAACAGGACAGGTGGCTCTGGGGGAGATGTCTCCTGGGACAAAAGGAGACGTTGTAGAATATCTGTTGTCATGGAAAATTTAAAAATACTGTGAGAATTAGAAGAAACAAAAACAAGTATAAGGAGAAAGTTAACTTCACAGAATACCACTTGACTCCTCCGTGAATAATGCTTACAAAACCAAGTCGCAATGATGTAAAACGTTGTTATTAGTTTACAAATTTTAAAATATACTGATAGAGAAAGCATGGAAGATGTAATTTTAATTATAGAACCAAATGTAAATGTTATCACCTGGAATGCTCTACGATTGGAATGCCAGAAAAGGAAGACAGCAGAGCTAAAGATAAGTCTAAGAGCACCAGTGTTCTCTTTAAACCCAAGGGGATGTTAAGTGAACGACTATATTTGGTGTATGTTTACTGCCTAAAATTTCAAAGATAGCCAAGCAATAGAGAAGCAAATGTGTTATAATTACACAGGGAAATTGGGGAAGATAGATGTGAGGTGATATGTGAGCTGAATCTTATAGCAGCAACTTGAATATCTAAAATGGACAAATTCAGACATTGTATATAAACTCACATTTACTGTAGAATCATAGAAGAAATACAGAATTTTGATGTAGCTACATAATAAACAAGTTATAGACTTAGTGGGCTGATTTTGGAGAGTTAAGACAGGGTGAGAGTGAAGAACATAGTATTATTTTCATTATTAGTCCTTTCAGACAAATTTGACTTTTGAACTATGTGTGTGCATTACACTGAATTTTAAAATATCTGGTTTCCACTCTACAAAAATTTCTTTCTGTACTCCTGAAAGTGATATGCTTTCACTATGGAAAATTTAGAAACTATATAAAACTTCTCCAGGATTTAGAGGTAACTATTAAAATATTGGCCCATTTTCTTCTAGTCTTTTGAGATCAATTACATTTACACACATTTGTGATTATGTGGAGTAAGGATACAACTTGATGTATTCAAATTTGTGAATCTGAACTGATTAACTTAGATTCCATAGATAATTTATAACATTTAAAATCTCCTTTATGATTTTAAATGAAACCAAAATAAACATGATATTAAAATCTTTCTGCAAAGAGACCTTTGGCATTAAACAATAGCAGTAAAATTTGCCTATTTACCAATGTGACTAGACCCTAACAAACTAAGAGTAAGTTCATTCTGATGTTAATCAGGCAGTGAGAGCTATGACTTGCCAGACAAAGTTAAATGACAGATTTGTTTCATAACTGGACAGTTACATCAGTTCAGTTCAGTTCACTCAGTTGTGTCCGACTCTTTGCGACCCCATGGACCACAGCATGTCAGGCCTCACTGTCCATCACCAACTCTTGGAGTCTACCCAAACCCATGTCCATTGAGTCGGTGATGCCATCCAACCATCTCATCCTCTGTCATCCCCCTCACCTCATGCCCTCAATCTTTCCCAGCATCAGGGTCTTTTCAAATGAGTCAGCTCTTCGCATCAGATGGCCAAAGTATTGGAGTTTCAGCTTCAGCATCAGTCCTTCCAATGAATACTCAATGAACACTTCAATGAACACTTCAAATGATCTCCTTTAGGATGGACTGGTTAGATGTCCTTGCAGTCCAAGGGACTCTCAAGAGTCTTCTCCAATACCACAGTTCAAAAGCATCAATTCTTTCGCATTCAACTTTCTTTATAGTCCAACTCTGACATCCATACATGACTACTGGAAAAACAATAGCCTTGACTAGATGGACCTTTGTTGGTAAAGTGTTGTCTCTGCTTTTTAATATGCTCTCTAGGTTGGTCATAACTTTGCTTTCAAGAAGTAAGTGTCTTTTAACTTCATGGCTGCAGTCAGCATCTGCAGTGATTTTGGTGTCCCCACCAAAAAAGTCAGCCACTGTTTCCCCATCGATTTCCCATGAAGTGATGGGACCGGATGCCACGATCTTAGTTTTCTGAATGCTGAATTTTAAGCCAAATTTTTCACTCTCCTCTTTCACTTTCGTCAGGAGGCTCTTTAGTTTCTCTTTGCTTTCTACCATAAGGGTGGTGTCTCATCTGTGTATCTGAGGTTATTGATATTTCTCCCCGGCAGTCTTGATTCCAGCTTGTGCTTCTTCTAGCCCAGCGTTTCTCATGATGTACTCTGCATATAAGTTAAATAAGCAGGGTGACAATATACAGCCTTGACGTACTCCTTTTCCTATTTGGAACCAGTCTGTTGTTCCATGTCCAGTTTGAACTCTTGCTTCCTGACCTGCCTCAAGAGGCAGTTCAGGTGGTCTAGTATTCTCATCTCTTTCAGAATTTCCCACAGTTTATTGTGATCCATGCAGTCAAAGGCTTTGACATAGTCAATAAAGCAGAAATAGATGTTTTTCTGGAACTCTCTTGCTTTTTCAATGATCCAGCAGATGTTGGCAATCTGATTTTTGATTCCTCTGCCTTTGCTAAAACCAACTTGAACATCTGGAAGTTCACGGTTCACATATTGCTGTAGCCTGGCTTGGAGAATTTTGAGCATTATGTTATTAGCATGTGAGATGAGTGCAATTGTGCAGTAGTTTGAACATTCTTTGTCATTGCCTTTCTTTGGAATTAGAATGAAATTTGACCTTTTCCAGTCCTGTGGCCACTGCTGAGTTTTCCAAATTTGCTAGCATATTGAGCGCAACACTTTCACAGCATCATCTTTTAGGATTTGAAATAGCTCAACTGGAATTCCATCACCTCTGCTAGCTTTGTTTGTAGTGATGCTTCCTAAGGCCCACTTGACTTCACATTCCAGAATGTCTGGCTCTAGGTGAATGATCACACCATTGTGGTTATTTGGGCCATGAAGATCTTTTTTGTACAGTTCTTCTGTGTATTCTTGCCACCTCTTCTTAATGTCTTCTGCTTCTGTTAGATCCATACCATTTCTGTCCTTTATTGAGCTCATCTATGCATGAAATATTCCCTTTGTATGTCTAATTTTCTTGAAGAGCTCTCTAGTCTTTCCCATTCTATTGTTTTCCTCTATTTCTTTGCACTGATCACTGAGGAAGGCTTTCTTTTTTTTTTTCCATTTATTTTTATTAGTTGGAGGCTGATTACTTTACAATATTGTAGTGGGTTTTGCCATACATTGATGTGAATCAGCCATGGATTTACATGTATTCCCCATCCCGATCCCCTCTCCCACCACTCCCCACCCCATCCCTCTGGGTCTTCTCAGTGCACCAGGCCCAAGCATTTGTCTCATGCATCCAACCTGAGCTGGTGATCTGTTTCACCCTTGATAATATACATATTTTGATACTATTCTCTCAAAACATCCCACCCTTGCCTTCTCCCACAGAGTTCAAAAGCCTGTTCTGTACATCTGTGTCTCTTTTTCTGTTTTGCATATAGGGTTATCATTACCATCTTTCCAAATTCCATATATATGCGTTAGTATGCTGTATTGGTCTTTATCTTTCTGGCTTACTTCACTCTGTATAATGGGCTCCAGTTTCATCCATCTCATTAGAACTGATTCAAATGAATTCTTTTTAATGGCTGAGTAATATTCCATGGTGTATATGTAACACAGCTTCCTTATCCATTCGTCTGCTGATGGGCATCTAGCTTACTTCCATGTCCTGGCTATTATAAACAGTGCTGCGATGAACATTGGGGTACACGTGTCTCTTTCAGATCTGGTTCTTAGGAAGGCTTTCTTATCCGTCCTTGCTATTCTTTGGAACTCTACATTCAAATGGGTATATCTTTCCTTTTCTCCTTTGCTTTTCACTTCCTTTCTTTTCACAGCTATTTGTAAGGCCTCCTCAGATAGCCATTTTGCCTTTTTGCATTTCTTTTTCTGGGGGATCATCTTAATCCCTGTCTCCTGTATAATGTCATGAACCTCGTCCATAGTTCATCAGGCACTCTGTCTATCAGATCTAGTCCCTTAAATCTATTTCTCACTTCCACTGTATAGTCATAAGGGATTTGATTTAGGTCATACCTGAATGGTCTAGTGGTTTTCCCCACTCTCTTCAATTTAAGTCTGAATTTGGCAATAAGGAGTTCATGATCTGAGCCACAGTCAGCTCCCAATCTTGTTTTGCTGACTGTATAAAACTTCTCATCTTCGGCTGCAAAGAATATAATCAATCTGATTTCAGCGTTGGTCATCTGGTGATGTCCATGTGTAGAGTCTTCTCTTGTGTTCTTGGAAGAGGGTGTTTGCTATGACCAGTGCGTTCTCTTGGCAGAACTCTATTAGCCTTTGCCCTGCTTCATTATGTACTCCAAGGCCTAATTTGCCTGTTACTCTGGGTGTTTTTATTTTCTTCCTACTTTTGCATTCAAAAGCCATTTTGAATGGCTATAATGAAAGGGACATCTTTTTTTTGGGTGTTAGTTCTAAACGATCTTCTAGGTCTTCATAGAACCATTCACTTTCAGCTCCTTCAGCATTCTAGTCAGGACGTAGACTTGGATTACCGTGATATTGAATGGTTTGCCTTGGAAACGAACAGAGATCATTCTGTCTTTTTTGAGATTGCATCCAAGTACTGCATTTCAGACTCTTTTGCTGACTATGATGGCTACTCCATTTCTTCTAAGGGATTCTTGCCGACAGTAGTAGATATAATGGTCATTTGAGCTAAATTCACCCATTCTAGTCCATTTTAGTTCACTGATTCCTAAAATGTCAGTGTTCACTCTTGCCATCTCCTATTTGACCTCTTCCAATTCATGGACCTAACATTCCAGCTTCCTATGCAATACTGCTCTTTACAGCATTGGACCTTGCTTCTATCACCAGTCACATCCACAACTGGGTGTTATTTTTGCTTTGGCTCCATCCCTTCATTCTTTCTGGAGTTATTTCTTCACTGATCTGCAGTAGCATACTGGACACCTACCGACCTGGGCAGCTCATCTTTCAGTGTCCTATCTTTTTGCCTTTTCATACTGTTCATGGGATTCTCAAGGCAAGAATACTGAAGTGGTTTGTCATTCCCTTCTCCAGTGAACCACATTTTGTCAGAACTCTCCACCATGACCCGTCTGTCTTGGGTGGCCCAACACTGCTTGGCTTAATTTCATTGAGTTAGACAAGGCTGTGGTCCATGTGATTAGATTGGTTAGTTTTCTGTGATTATGGTTTCAGTCTGTCTGCCCTCTGATCCCCTCTCTTAGCACCTACCATCTTCCTGGGGTTTCTCTTACCTTGGACATGGGGTGTCTCCCCTCGGCCGCTCGCCACTCCAGCACCATCACCACTTGCTGCTCATAGATACCTTATATAATAAGGCATGGTATTCAGATCCTGCCTTCCTCACTGGTCTTGCCTTCCATTCTCCCCAGTCTTTGCTCAGTGCCCAAGCTCCTGGGATCTAGCTCTCCATCATAGAATGTACCAAGCCTCTCTCCCTGCTTTGTGCTTGCTGCATGCATTCCCTGATGCATGAACTTGGGATACTCTTTGCAAGCTATTTAGCCTGAACAAGTATTACAAGTCCATTAGGTCTCAGCCTAGATCCTCTCTCCCCTGTGATGCTTACCTAATTCCTTCATGGATATCGTACAGCCTCTTCCCTTGGGCAACCACCAAACTTTCTCCATATGCTATGACTAGTGCATATGAAGTATGAGTTACAGAGCTAAAAGAATGTGTTATGGGGTCAGACTGCCTGAGCTTGACTCTCAGCTCCATATCTAACTGGAAAAGTCACTAAAATAATGGGAGCCTCAGTTTGTTGCTGTTGTTAAGTTGCTAAGTCATATCTGACTCTTTGTGACCCCATGGACTGGAGCATGTGAGGCTCTTCTGTCCTACACTATGTACTGAAGTTTGCTCAAAGTCATATTGTGATACCTTACCATCTCATCCTCTGATGCCTCCTTCTCCTTTTGCCTTCAATTTTCCCCAACATTGGAGTCTTTTCCAGTGAGGTGGCTCTTTGCAAAAGGTGGCCAAAGAATTGGAGCTATAGCTTTAGCATCAGTCCTTCCAATGAATATTCAGGGTTGATTTCCTTTAGGATTGATTGGTTGGATCTCCTTGCAGTCCAAGGGACTCTCAAGAGTCTTCTCCAACACCAGAGTTCAAAAGCATCAGTTATTTGATGCTTAGTGTTTTTAATAGACCAACTCTCACATCCATACCTGACTACTGGAAAAACTATAGCTTTGACTAGATGGACCTTTGCCAGCAAAGTGATGTCTCTTTTTAATACCTGTCTAGGTTTGTCATAGCTTTTCTTCCAAGTGGCAAGAATCTTTTAATTTCATGGCTACAGTCACCATCCACAGTGATTTTGGAGCCCAAGAGAATAAAGTCTGTCACTGCTTCTACTTTTTCCCTTCTCAGGGCTCAGTTTACTCATCTGTAAAATGGTATTATTAATAATATCTACCACATTGGCTCTGGGAAAGATTACAAACTACAGAGAAGGCACTTGGCACAGTGCCTGGACTATGGTAAGTGCTCAGAAACATCTGGCATTATTTGTTGCTACTGTTGTAATGATTGACTTGCATGGCTAGCCACTGAATTAAGGGACTATAACTTTTCACTATTACATACTCTGCACAACTGTAGAACTTGGCATTGTGTCCTTGAAAGTTTATTGACTAAATGAATGGGTAAATGAATGCTTTAGAGAGTAAATTCAGTTACCTTTTTATAATTATCATTTTTCAGGATAGTAGTTCCAAGAATGGGCCTCAAAGTCATGCAAAAAGCCAATATTATTAAAGCCAATATTATTAAAATAAAGAGTCACTTCCTGAATGCATTAATTGTATTATCAGCCCTGAGAAAGATTAATCTAAAAGCTATGAGGTCTCTCAGCAATGCAGGACCTTGTCTGTTTCCTATAAGATTTCTCACCATCATAGAGATGACAGTACTTCTGATCTACAGAGATTGAGGACTAATGGGATAATGCATTTCATGAAGGATTCCTAACCACAATATGAGTGGGAGCAACATTAAAGCACGTTTTTATTATCTTGTGAAATATTATCTTGTGAATTCATGTTTTCTCTTTGATTGCTTTTCTCCCCTTCGAGAGAATTGTGGTTCCACTCAAGCCCAGGCACATGCAATGCCTTTGGAGTTGTGTGGTGCTGACTCGTGTCCTCAGGGACTGTAAGTACTAAGAGTGATGCTGTTTTGTGCATCACCGCGGAACCAGGACTCCGCCATCAGGATGAGACGATGCCTTACTCTACCTGCAAGAGAATGAGATTCTATTGGCATTTTGCAAGTCTGAGTCCAAACCAGACACTCTGGCAGTTATTTGGGAGAATAATATTTGTCCTGCTTGTCTGCAAAGGCTGCCGGAAGAGTCTAGTGAGCGATTTTATAGAGTACAAAGTGATCTACAAATACAAGCATTTTTATTATGATTAAAAACACATCTCATCTTCTACTGGAACCTCTAGATAAAGGAATGTTGGTATGATAAAGAGCTAGAGCTAAATGGGGAAAAGTGCTAAAAACCTAATTACCAAATATGGCATTAAGAGAGTAATTACTTGATTAATTAATGATAGGGGCCCTATGTTTAAAGTCTTTCAGTTATACTGACATCAACCATCTTTGCCTATCAGGATTGGCTTATTTCTGCCGACGAAAAACTACCAAACCAGTGAGGCCTAACTGACATGTGATTAATATGGACTCTGTTAATTGTATGGTTGAGTTTTATGCATGAAGCTGTATCCCTGATTTTTCTCCCTTAATTTCCTTCTGTTTAACTGTTGGTTGTAAAACAGTTTTAAATATATCTGCTGAGCATGAGTGCAAGTTTTGCAACTTGAAAAGTGCCTGAGTCAGTTTGGGCATTTCATGTAGTAAAACAGACTTGGGGGGAACTCATAGGCTGTGAGATGGATTGCCGCTTGGCTTCCACTCCCTACCCTGCTGGCTCTCACTGGCACTGAATCTCATCTGTTATCATTAAGCACATGCATAGCATCAATAGTGGCAAAAGGCTTAATCACTTTCTTTTTGCCAGCCCATCTGATGGCCCTCTTCAACCTCTTTCCTGACAGATGAAGATGATGACAGCTGCCAGTCTGGTCTTCTCAGCAATCATTTACCCTTTCTGTTAGTGGCACCTGATTTCCTTTTGGGACCCTACCCTTCCTCCTACACTTTGCCTGCTTATATTCTCTGTGGTTCAAGTAGAGCTGATCTCATTTCCCTTGCTCCAGGGCAGGTCTTACACAAATAGAATCTCAATGATTGGTTTAAGGATGGGCATGTGACCCAAGCTGAGCCAGTGAGAGGCACCCCTAGGACCCAGGTGGCACTAGTGGTGAAGAACTCCCCTGCCAAAGAAGGAGATGCGAGACACAGGCCGCAGGTTCTGTCCGTGGGTTGGACAGATCCCCTGGAGGAGGGAATGGCAGCCCACTCCAGTATTCTTGCCTGGAAGATCCCACAGACAGAGGAGCCTGGCGGGCTATAGTCCATCGGGTCACAAAAAGTCGGGCACGACTGAGGCGGCTTAACACACACACACGTGGGGAAAGAACAGCTCTGTCTTTCCACTAAGCCTATAGTTTCTGGTCTCTTTGTCACAAACAAAGGAGAGTCCAGCCAAGAATGCAGACAGAGGAAAGGAGAGCCAAGAAATGGAGAGAGATAAACTCTGTGGACCTTGTTTGAATATGTGGGTTTGGTCATACCTGAAGACAAACCTGATCCTGTGCTTTGCCATTATATGAGCCAGTTTGAATAGATTTTTGTCACTTGTAACATAGAGTCTTGACTCAAATGATGCTGCTGATCACCATACCTTCTGCCTCAGCATTTATGTTCAGATCCTTAAGAAAAATGAGAATGAGACAAAAAGAAGTCAGTCTGCAGGAAATAAGATTCAGTGTTTTAGAAATACTTATACATTTTTTCTTTTTTCTTTTTGGTCAAGCTGCGAGGCATGTGAGATCTTAGTTCTCCATCCAGAGATTGAAGCTGTGCCCCCCTGCAGTGGAGTGCAGAGTCCTGACGACTGCACCACCACAACAGTCCCAGAGATACATATACACTTAAAAATATATATTTCCTCTCCTAGAAAAAGTGCTTGGGTCCATCAGACACTTTCCCTTATTTTATTGGAGTGGTCTGATTAAAGTGATTCTGTGACATCTTGCTGGTTGGAGAATGGCTTCATTCACTGGAGGAGACCCTGCAGTTCATTCATTCATTCAATGATGGGTGTCTACTTGTGTGAGGCGATAAAGATGTGTCAGGCAAACAAGATCTCTCTTTACCTAGCAGAGATTACAATCTAATAGATTTTAGTGAATCAAGAATCCAGGATACATAGATATAGAGAAAAATTAACAGATTTTCATAATACCCTTTAGTGATGGGCAGGACCACCTGAGGATAGATCCTATGACTTTGAAGGTATGTTCATAATATTATTACAGAAATATTCATGCTTTGATATTTGTTTTACTCTATAATGACCCTCAGGTCTTTTAGTTTTTATTCTTAAAAAGGAAAAATTTTATTAAAAAGGAAATTGAGGCAGCTCAACAATAAGAAGATTGGAAGGACTGAAAAATACACCCCCACCCCCCAAGCCCCATTAATCCTATTACTATAAAACAACTGACTTTCTTTGGGGCTATTAAGATTTTTGCAGATTTTGGGCACCTTTACTCCAGTGAGCTACAACACTTTATATGGTTGAGTGCATTTTATTTTCCGCAGCTCTGTTGATTGTATTAGAGGCCAGAGTTATATTTCCCAATTCACAGAGGGGATAACCAATGGAGAGAAGGCTAGAGTTGTCTGAAGTATCACAGTTGGAGGTTGAGACAGATGCTGATCCACTCTGGTCCTTATGAGGTCTTTCAATGACCCTCTCTCCACTCTCAATCTTGATTCACCATTCCCCAAATATGGAATCCCCAAAGGCACTCCATGCCTTTATCACCACTGTTCTTTATCCGGGACTGTTTGTACCTCTGTGTCCCTTCCTCTCATGAATTTTCACCTCTAGCTGTCCTTCCAGAACTCAAGAAAAGGCCTTCTCTTTTCATAAAGCTCTCTGAGATCTTTCCTAGAGAGAAGCAATTTCCTTATATTCTCTTCTCATTATATTTGATTTATTCCTGCAGCTTTTTTTCAAACTTAGCCTAATATTTATTTACATACCTCTCTCTCCTGATGGCATGTAAACTCATTTAGACAAGGAAAGCTTCCTGGCTCCTCCTTGTGACTCTGATTGGGTGTGCTGCTTTGAAAGAGAATTAAATAAGTATTTGCTGAATGAATGATGTGTGGGTTCTTTCACAGATTAAAAATGAGGCTAAATACCTTCTACTTTCTCTCAGCTGAGTCTTGCAGAGGCTGTTCCCTTTCCAGGATGTGTGCTTCCATTCGCCTTACTTCTGCCACTGGCTAGTTTACAGCCCACACTAAGAAATACATTTTATAGTTAACTCATTATAAACATATCAGGAAATATTAACCTTTGCTACCTGAAATATGTTCTGATCTATACTCTATTACCCTATTCTGTTTCCTTCTATCCTTTTCTCTTATACTGTGCTATTGTCCAGTCTATTATTTCATTTCAAAAGACATAGGTTGTGGCACACTCTTTAATTTCCTTAACCTAATTAGAGTTTACAAGGAGCATTGGCCTAGTTGATTCCTACTTATCTTTCAGATCTCTGTTCACAAGTTGCTTCTTCAGGAAAATCTCCTGACCTCCCAGGCTAGATTGAGCCTCTGCTAGAGCCCCCTCTTCTTCAGAGAATTTAACCATGTCTTCTTGTGTAATTGTTTGGCTGTCTTTTTTCCCCAATAAACTCCAAGCTTCATGAGGGTGGGGCTTCTTTATTTTTTATCATCATATTCTCAGTGCCTAGTACAGTGCCTGGGACCCACCTATGCACATTAAAACTTTGTTGAATAAATTGCCTGGGTATTTTTAAATTGATGGATGAGAGACTGTCATAGTCACACTTGCACTTTAAGTAGATTTCCTAGGCTACATGCATTTCATTGTTCAAAGGACAGATGAAGTTGGGGAGGTGTTGAAGGGTGGAAGGCCTCGATGCCAAGAGGCAGGGAGATCAGTTTGGGAGCCAATATAGAGGGGATCTGAACTAAGGGACAATAAGTGGTGTTGAAGAACTAAGGACAGGTCCCTGAGATTGTTTGAAGGGAAAACTGAGGGAACATAATGATCTGTTTTGGGGGTGAATCCAGTTCTTATGAATTCTTTTCCATCATGGTCAGACAGCAGGAAGTCACCCTTCTGGCTCTGGGTGCCTCCCAGGCTGAAGGTCTTCCTTGTCCTGGGGTTTTGCCCCTGGAGGGATGCAATAAAGGTATCATAGCCTCTGTTGGGTCTACTGCCTCACAGCACCATTCCAGGGGCTAATTATACCCTGGCTCTCTTTGTTTTCTCCATTGATGTTAGTTTTAAACCAATTAAGATGGGGAGGGATTTCAAGTAAGATTGTGTCTTTATTGATCAGTTTTACACT